>NC_142935.1:32264218-32391718 GCF_046866305.1 Octopus bimaculoides
ATTGCCAGAACAGAAACTGAATCTGGAAGGATTTACCATCGATATTTATACATTTGGTGAACAATTGAAACGAACTTCAAAACGTGTGTGATGGGAATATCTCACGAAAATTATTAAGAAAACAAAAGATGCAAATTAAGACTGACAAATATCAAAATAAATGCAAATATCTGAAGGTTATTTTTAATCATATTCTTTTGTTTGTAGAAACTTTAATTGTTTTCATTAAGCAAACTGGATTGGTGGCGTTGGAAATAATCATGTTTTGTAATACCTGATAGCAATACCATTATACCTTGATTAATGTTTCCATATAGAGAATGAGTCAGTAGAAGACATCTCGCTTTTAAAATGAGAAATTTCTTAAATTTGTAAATTTTGAAATCAAAATACAAATTTAAACATGCTTAAACGTTTACTCTCTGCTGGTACAAATATTTCAATATGATATTTTATGCATTTATGTACAATAGCGTCGTTAGAAAACAATCAAACAATGTTGCAACAGGATGTATTAGGTCACTTTTAGCATCAGTTAAATGCCCCCGTTCTATAAACAGATATTTAAGATAATAAAATATAAGACTGCTCAGACCAGGAGTTTTCAACCGGAGTACATATAAAAAATTTTAAGGGTCCACAGATGCAATATAGTAAATTGTGAGTTCAGGGAAAATTTTCAGGGTCATAAAAAATTGTGCTTTAGACCAGTAGTTTCCAATGTGGATCCTGTCTTCTAACTTTCCAATTACGCACTCTCAGACTTACAAACTTGTTTTATAAAGATGCCCTGAAAAATGTTGCTAGAAAACCTGTCTTTACTTAAAAGACAATGAAAAAATAATTAAAAAACCCATATATTTATCTATGAAGCTGGGTATAAAATTCCCCAGGGAATTCCCGAGAAAAGGGAAAGAAATAATACTTTGCAAATACAATATCAACAACAATGATGCTGAGAACAGCTGCAACAACAAAATAAAAAAAGTGCACGCTCACATAGAGGCAAACCTATCATTTACTATCTACTGGAACAAATATTTCAGTCTGATACAGCATGCATTTGTGCACAATAGCGTCGTTTAATATTGCAAGGATGTGCTAGCTCTCTTCTGGCGCCTGTTATAAGTCTCCGTTCTACAACAATGAAAATAACATGATGAACGCTACCCAAACTCTATCATAGTATATGTGCATCTATGTGTATGTAGAAAGAATATAAGATACACACATCTATCTATCTATCTGTCTATCTATCTATCTATCTATCTATCTATCTATCTATCTATCTATCTATCTATCTATCTATCTATCTATCTATCATCATGGACGGACGGTAGACACATCGGCTCCCATGTAAGTTGCATTTTTCACCTCTTAAAAGACCTATTTTGTTTTAAAATTTTGTATAAGTTGTGTATAACACAAAATACTTCGTGAACATATATTTTTCAAATCGGAAATAGCTCTATTTAGAGCCTTATTTCCAAAAATTCAAACATATCTTCCTCGTTCCTAGCCATATTCTTTAAAACGAATATGGCTAAGGTTTTCAAGGAGGCCGACTTCCCGCTCCTAATGCCAGAGGCGAAAACACTTAATGCCGTTCCGCATGAACGCAGACAAGTGATGAAGAAGAGCAATGATTCTGAGTCAACTGCTGCTGCCTCAACCACCACCACTACCACCATCACGTGTACAAACTCTGCTGCTACAGCAGTCTTGCCTGCCACCGTCACCAGTGACAACAACAACAACAACGACAAAGACAACAACAACAACAGCAACAACAACGACAACGACACAAATGTCCTTGCTAACACGACCACTGTCCTCACCACTGCTACTACCAGTGACAATAACAACAGCAACAACAACAGGACACCGACCTTCAACACCAACACCGCCACTACTTCGACAAACTCTGCCGCCACTACCACCACCTTTGAACCTGGCAGTACCAACACCACTGTCAATACCACCATCAACAACTACAAGACGAACAAGATAAACAACACCACAAACGCCACAAACAACATATCTGCCAGCATCACAAAAACAAATTTTGCCGATGCAACGAAAGAAAAAAGAACAATATTAACATTCACCCAAAAACAAATCAATGACACAAAATCCCTTCTCACGAAAGAAGGTGACACTGTACAAATACACATACCAAAAGCAATTATTGAAAATACAAACAAGAAGCACATATCATACAGACTTATCAACAAGAAAACGAAGCGACCGGAGAGTTTCTCCACCCAAAAAATTGAGATTTGTCTCAAACCGATATGGCCCTTTCAAAGTCATGTTACTTGGGGACGAAAATTTGCCACGGTCCTAGTACGCTTTAAGAGCGAACAGTTAGCGAAGGAATTTTCAACACTCTCTCTCCACACAGATGACTTGGTGATGATACCGAGTTATCTTGGACAGAGAGTGACGAAGGTGACAGTAAAGAATGTCCCTTCACAAGTGGAAACCCAGTGGATAGTAGGTTCTATATGCCTCGAAATGGAGGAGGCAAATATATTAGAAATTGCTACTGCAGAGGAGAAAAACTGGGAAGGGGGAAAAAAAGTCGAAGTCCTCCTCCATATCACTGAAGAGGAGTGCCAAAAGATCCCCACACACATCCAACTGGCAAAGGACCACAAGTTATATGTAGTGGTGGAAGGAAGGCGGCCACGTTGTTATGTATGCGGCAGCGAGGCACACCTCAAGGACAGTTGCCCAACCGCCGCCAACCAAAAAAAGCAACAAGGGCAACCACCAAAACCCGGAAAAAAACCCCTACTACCAACACCACCATCAACAATCAAAACAAGAGAAACACAAACAACACTGGCAACTGAGAAGACAACAGCATCTGCAAAAACAACAAGTGAGGAAGCAGGGGAAAAGAAAGAAAATTCCAAGACTGTTTCCCCCTCCCCCACATCACACACACCTCACACAAATAACAAGCCATCAGCACCAACAAAAACAGCAACACAACCACTCACACAAGCACACACAGACGCTCACAATTTGCCCCTACCCCCTTCCGATTCCTCAGAACCTTCGTCGGAAGATGAAAGTAATGAGGAATGGCAAATAGCCCAGAAAGGAAGGAGGAAGAGGAGCAAGAAAAGAAAAGCAAACACAAACAAAGCAGGGAGATACACAACTCCCGAAAACACTCCAGACACCAACACAAGCACACACAACTACAACACAAGCAACAAAACCCCAAAAGCAAGTACACACACAATGCTCACTGCCATCAACACAAAAAACTCAGAGTTGATGGAATACATCAACACAAAAACAAACATAACAAACGAAGACATAAAAACCAGCAACCACCCATACACAACACCGCCAGAACACATCAAAATACTACACATAACACCAACCCTGCACCACACACTAAAATCTATTTTTCCAAAGGCAGTTGGCAAATGCCAAAAATACCTGGCGAAAAAACTATATAGTGATCTCCTCGAAGAAAACCCGAAGGAGGAGACACAAAAACTCTCAAACGGTAAGTGACTCTCTTTATAAAACTTTAACACTCAAATCAAAATGATGCTCAAGATTGGTTGTGTAAATGCGCGTGGCTTGGGGTCCCCTTGGAAACAAGGGTACCTCCTAAATGACATAAAGTCACATAAACTAGAAATCATAGCCATAAGCGAGACCAGACTCCATGATACGCGGGCCCTATCGTCCATGTTTGGCAGACAGTTTAACATTTATTTTTCTCCCTGTCTGCCGAGAATGGGCGGTAGTGGCACGGCGGTACTCTTTCGCAAGAGTCTGGATCTCGAAGTAAAGACAGTATTCATAGACCCGGAGGGTAGATTGGTTGTTCTGGATGTCGATGGCAGCGATGGGTGTGCTTTTCGACTCATATCAGTATACGCACCACCTTTAACAGGTAGGCCGGATTTCTTTCGACGTCTAGAAGTATTCCTAGGAACGTCTCGTCCTTTACTTTTAGTGGGGGATTGGAATGCTACCTTGGACACGCATCTAGACTATGTTGGCAGAGATAGGAATAGACGGGGATGCAAATGCCTCAAAGACCTGCTCAGACGCTTTCAACTGTCTGACAGGTACCGACTCGATTACCCGAATGCGCCAATGTGGACATGGACAAACCGCATCGGGTCGTCGAGATCGTATCTAGATAGAATGCTGTGTAGGAGAGTAGATAGAGATAGCATAGGGTGTCCACAATTTCACATAGTCAGCTACACGGATCACAAACTTGTGACGTGTACGCTAGACTTAGATAAGACACATAGGCAGGGCTCCGGTTACTGGAAACTAAACGCGTCTTTCCCGTCGAGACCAGTTTTCAGAGACCGGATTAGCACGTTAGTAAAGAGGGCTTTGACAGGAGCCATCATCAATAACAAATGGTGGTTTGCCCTCAAGAGAGCAATAAAAGCAGAAGCGGTTAGGTATAGCAAAGCACTAGCCATAGACAGAAACAGAGTAGAGGGTGAACTAGTTAAGAAGCTAGAAGAGGCAATTAGAAGTGGCATCGCATCCGACGTTTTGGCGGCGAGGTTGGCCCTTGACCAACACTTCAACGCCAAACACGAAGGGTGCGTTGTCAGGGCTAGGATGCGTGCTCTAAGAAACGAAGGTGTTGGAGCCGCACGAGAGGCCCGGGTGGCGGAGGCGCAACAGGGCAACAAAGCCACCATTCGGTCTCTGGTGGACGAACAGGGGCGCGAACTGCTCGAGCCAAGCAAAATGTGTGAGGCCTTTCAGCGGCACTTTGCTCGACTGTTTGGGACGAATGGCGAGCGAGAACGCAGGGTGGACTTCAGTGCCTACCTGCACAGCCTGCCACGACTCTCGGCAAGAGAGGCGGAGTGCTGCGAAGGTGCCATCACGGCGGCGGAAGTGAGGGACGCGATGGCGGGATGCTCGAGGGACAAATCTCCGGGTTTGGATGGTCTGCCCTACGAGCTTTACAACTGTAAGCCAGACTTGTTTGGAGACGTCTTGGTGGCGGTGTACTGCAACTGGCAGCAAAACGGGAGCATTCCCGGTTTTGTGAGTCGAGGAGCCGTAACGCTGCTGAAGAAAGATCCAAACAAGGGGGACGTCATAGATAACTTTAGGCCCATCACTCTGCTCAATGCAGACTTGAAAATTTTGGCCAAGGTGTTAGCCAAGCGGTTGGCGCTTGTCATCGAGAAACTGATCGGCAAGGCGCAAACGTGCGCGGTGCCGGGCAGGAGCATCCATGACAACCTCCATCTGATGCGCTACATCATAGAGAGGGTAGTTAAGGAACCTGGCATGGGTGGGGCCCTGATCAATTTAGATCAATCGAAAGCTTTCGATAGGGTAGACCATCAATACTTGGAGGCTGTCCTCATAGCAGCCGGCTTCGGTCCCATTTTCCGCGGCTGGATGGCTGCCTTGTACAGAGGCATCCGTTCGGTAGTTCGCGTCAATGGGCATCTATCAAGACCCTTCGACATTGCACGTTCGGTCCGTCAGGGATGCCCCCTCTCGTCGCTTCTGTACGTGTTGACTCTCGAGCCACTACTGCGGAAGCTGGCGACGCTGAGGGGCATCCCGCGAGAGTTGGGATGCGGGACGAGCGTGTCGGCATACGCGGACGACGTCACCGTCATAGTGTCTAGCCAAAAGCACATCGAGCTTGTCGGCGAGACACTGAGAGACTACGAAGCGGTAACGGGAGCGAAAATCAACCGGGATAAGTCAGTGGGCTTGCGGCTCGGCACCTGGAGAAGCAACCCCATGCCGTCAAGTAGCGCCTCCGTCGTGGGACGTTGGACTGACGGTCCGGTTGAGATGCTCGGGGTCTGGTTTGGTCCAGACCTCCAAACGGAGAAGAACTGGGACGAGATAACGAGAAGGGTGGCCACTCTAGCCCGGCAATGGGCCGAGAGGAAGCTTTCCCTGAAAGGTCGGGCGGAGGTGGCGAACACGTACATCGCGTCCGTCATCTACTACCGCCTGACCGTCGTTCCTTGTCCCGACCCTACCATCACCAAACTGGAGCGCATCCTCTTCCGCTTCTTGTGGAAAGGAAGCGTTCCGATGGTTAGGCGATCCGTTTGCTGCCAACACCCGTTAAAAGGAGGACTGGGCATGCCGTGGTTGATGATGCGCAGACACGCGCTGAGACTGCGACATCTCCGGCTCTACGTAGACAGCGGTGAACAGGTGTGGTCACCGTTTGTGCGGCGCGCTTTCCCGCAGCTCGTCTCCATGACCGAACTGCAGTCATGGATCAAGAAGAGGCCGAGGAAGGGCGAATGGCACCGCGAGTGTCGCGCTGCTCTTCGGCAACTCCAACAACCCGGGTCAACCTTGAGCGACTGCATCACAACTAACGCATTCTATAGTGGATTAGTGGAGGGAAGGTACGACGACGATCTCGGGGCGAACCTGGGCGTCGACGAGGAATACCTGACCCGCCTGTTTAAGACGACCTTCGGGCCGGGACCTATGGACAACTTCCAGAGATCCCTGGCCTGGCAGTGCTATCGAGAAGCACTACCCGTTCGGGATAAGCTCTACAGGCATGGCTCGAGAAACACGGGGCCGACCTGTCCGAGATGCCGGCAGAGCGACGAAACCGTTCTGCACGCACTCGTACAGTGTCCCACCATTTCCGAGCTGTGGGCTTACGTCGAACAACTGCTATCGCGTGTGGGACGAGTCGGTCTATCAGCCGAGTCTATCGTGAATATTGTCGCGCCTCCTTCCTTTAAACGGGAAGGAAGAGCTATTTTCATCGTACTTGTGGCTATGGCGAAAGAATGTGTATGGTGGACGCGTCTGAAAGGTCTAGAGACAAAGACTTTCCTCTCTGGGCAATCTCTCATCAACTTCTTCAAGTATCACCTGAAGAGGAAGTTGAGAGTAGAAAGGGAAGTCTTGTCTAGTGAATGCTTCAAAAAAAGATGGGTGAATGTAGCAAGGATGGCACGTGTGAACGACGGAGCCATCTTGAGCATAACCCTATGAACAAGAAAAAAAAAAATAAAACAAAAAGGCAAAAGAGAGTCACTTACTGTTATAGTTTCTTCAATGAGAATATTGACCAAGGTTACCGTGGTCTTTTCCGTGGGCTTTTCCTTCCACGGCTAAACCTAAACTGTCCTCCCCTCTTTTTACACGAGAACATTACTGTGTGATACACGATCCCTATTGATCGGCCTTTCCTTTTCTTTTTTTTTCGATCCCCTTTGATCGAACTGCCCCTTCTTCCCTTCCTACGATCCCTTTTGATCGACACCACCAATTTTTTTTTTTTTTTTTTTTTTTTTTTTTCCTTCCTTCCCCCTCCCAAAAAGAAAAGCTCTACATTGTATTTGTCCCATCTTCGTTGAGCCCTGTGTGGCTAATAAAAGAAATGTATCTATCTATCTATCTATCTATCTATCTATCTATCTATCTATCTATCTATCTATCTATCTATCTATCTAACTAGTTAAGAAGCTAGAAGAGGCAATTAGAAGTGGCATCGCATCCGACGTTTTGGCGGCGAGGTTGGCCCTTGACCAACACTTCAACGCCAAACACGAAGGGTGCGTTGTCAGGGCTAGGATGCGTGCTCTAAGAAACGAAGGTGTTGGAGCCGCACGAGAGGCCCGGGTGGCGGAGGCGCAACAGGGCAACAAAGCCACCATTCGGTCTCTGGTGGACGAACAGGGGCGCGAACTGCTCGAGCCAAGCAAAATGTGTGAGGCCTTTCAGCGGCACTTTGCTCGACTGTTTGGGACGAATGGCGAGCGAGAACGCAGGGTGGACTTCAGTGCCTACCTGCACAGCCTGCCACGACTCTCGGCAAGAGAGGCGGAGTGCTGCGAAGGTGCCATCACGGCGGCGGAAGTGAGGGACGCGATGGCGGGATGCTCGAGGGACAAATCTCCGGGTTTGGATGGTCTGCCCTACGAGCTTTACAACTGTAAGCCAGACTTGTTTGGAGACGTCTTGGTGGCGGTGTACTGCAACTGGCAGCAAAACGGGAGCATTCCCGGTTTTGTGAGTCGAGGAGCCGTAACGCTGCTGAAGAAAGATCCAAACAAGGGGGACGTCATAGATAACTTTAGGCCCATCACTCTGCTCAATGCAGACTTGAAAATTTTGGCCAAGGTGTTAGCCAAGCGGTTGGCGCTTGTCATCGAGAAACTGATCGGCAAGGCGCAAACGTGCGCGGTGCCGGGCAGGAGCATCCATGACAACCTCCATCTGATGCGCTACATCATAGAGAGGGTAGTTAAGGAACCTGGCATGGGTGGGGCCCTGATCAATTTAGATCAATCGAAAGCTTTCGATAGGGTAGACCATCAATACTTGGAGGCTGTCCTCATAGCAGCCGGCTTCGGTCCCATTTTCCGCGGCTGGATGGCTGCCTTGTACAGAGGCATCCGTTCGGTAGTTCGCGTCAATGGGCATCTATCAAGACCCTTCGACATTGCACGTTCGGTCCGTCAGGGATGCCCCCTCTCGTCGCTTCTGTACGTGTTGACTCTCGAGCCACTACTGCGGAAGCTGGCGACGCTGAGGGGCATCCCGCGAGAGTTGGGATGCGGGACGAGCGTGTCGGCATACGCGGACGACGTCACCGTCATAGTGTCTAGCCAAAAGCACATCGAGCTTGTCGGCGAGACACTGAGAGACTACGAAGCGGTAACGGGAGCGAAAATCAACCGGGATAAGTCAGTGGGCTTGCGGCTCGGCACCTGGAGAAGCAACCCCATGCCGTCAAGTAGCGCCTCCGTCGTGGGACGTTGGACTGACGGTCCGGTTGAGATGCTCGGGGTCTGGTTTGGTCCAGACCTCCAAACGGAGAAGAACTGGGACGAGATAACGAGAAGGGTGGCCACTCTAGCCCGGCAATGGGCCGAGAGGAAGCTTTCCCTGAAAGGTCGGGCGGAGGTGGCGAACACGTACATCGCGTCCGTCATCTACTACCGCCTGACCGTCGTTCCTTGTCCCGACCCTACCATCACCAAACTGGAGCGCATCCTCTTCCGCTTCTTGTGGAAAGGAAGCGTTCCGATGGTTAGGCGATCCGTTTGCTGCCAACACCCGTTAAAAGGAGGACTGGGCATGCCGTGGTTGATGATGCGCAGACACGCGCTGAGACTGCGACATCTCCGGCTCTACGTAGACAGCGGTGAACAGGTGTGGTCACCGTTTGTGCGGCGCGCTTTCCCGCAGCTCGTCTCCATGACCGAACTGCAGTCATGGATCAAGAAGAGGCCGAGGAAGGGCGAATGGCACCGCGAGTGTCGCGCTGCTCTTCGGCAACTCCAACAACCCGGGTCAACCTTGAGCGACTGCATCACAACTAACGCATTCTATAGTGGATTAGTGGAGGGAAGGTACGACGACGATCTCGGGGCGAACCTGGGCGTCGACGAGGAATACCTGACCCGCCTGTTTAAGACGACCTTCGGGCCGGGACCTATGGACAACTTCCAGAGATCCCTGGCCTGGCAGTGCTATCGAGAAGCACTACCCGTTCGGGATAAGCTCTACAGGCATGGCTCGAGAAACACGGGGCCGACCTGTCCGAGATGCCGGCAGAGCGACGAAACCGTTCTGCACGCACTCGTACAGTGTCCCACCATTTCCGAGCTGTGGGCTTACGTCGAACAACTGCTGTCGCGTGTGGGACGAGTCGGTCTATCAGCCGAGTCTATCGTGAATATTGTCGCGCCTCCTTCCTTTAAACGGGAAGGAAGAGCTATTTTCATCGTACTTGTGGCTATGGCGAAAGAATGTGTATGGTGGACGCGTCTGAAAGGTCTAGAGACAAAGACTTTCCTCTCTGGGCAATCTCTCATCAACTTCTTCAAGTATCACCTGAAGAGGAAGTTGAGAGTAGAAAGGGAAGTCTTGTCTAGTGAATGCTTCAAAAAAAGATGGGTGAATGTAGCAAGGATGGCACGTGTGAACGACGGAGCCATCTTGAGCATAACCCTATGAACAAGAAAAAAAAATAAAACAAAAAGGCAAAAGAGAGTCACTTACTGTTATAGTTTCTTCAATGAGAATATTGACCAAGGTTACCGTGGTCTTTTCCGTGGGCTTTTCCTTCCACGGCTAAACCTAAACTGTCCTCCCCTCTTTTTACACGAGAACATTACTGTGTGATACACGATCCCTATTGATCGGCCTTTCCTTTTCTTTTTTTTTCGATCCCTTTTGATCGAACTGCCCCTTTTTCCCTTCCTACGATCCCTTTTGATCGACACCACCAATTTTTTTTTTTTTTTTTTTTTTTTTTTTTTCCTTCCTTCCCCCTCCCAAAAAGAAAAGCTCTACATTGTATTTGTCCCATCTTCGTTGAGCCCTGTGTGGCTAATAAAAGAAATGTATCTATTACTGATTAGATGTCTGGATTAAAATTAATGGAAAAATGTGGATAACGTATGATTAACAAGAATGAAGTGGGGACGTGGGGACACAACAAGCCACGTGCTATCACTAATCACTTTTTTTTATTTGTCTGTAGATGTTTGTGCTCAAGTTTGGTCGTTCACGCTCATCAAACGCGCCACTGTCATCAATCTTACTGCAAACTTCGTCCGTAGGAGGTATTTTCTCTCCACCCTTATTTTCCTTTTTAGTTGGTGTTTAAAATGGTTTATCAAACCAAAGCTGGAGAGAAAGATACCTGTAGCAATTCCTTTCACGCGTGTCAACTATACGATCTCTTTTGCGACAGCCACTAAGCAGAGAAAAGTTACCTGCCTTTTCTCGTTGAGAGAAGGCGATGGAACGATCGTGATAAAGGACTCAGTTGACAGCTGTACCCTACCTATGCGTGACAGCAGGTATCCGACATAAAGTCATAGCTCTGATATCCGAAAGCACTGTACGATTGTGTGCAGAACAGTTCCACTTCTCTGCTCGCATCCGGACATATCAGCGTGGTAGAACTACCATGTCTAAAAAGCTTGTCTCGAACGGGTAATGCTCCTCGGTAGCACTGACAGGCCAGGGATTTCCGATAGTTATTCATAGGCTCCGGTTCGAAAGTCCTCGGAACAGACTGGCAAGTTGACTCTCATCGAAACCCAGAGTCTTCCCTAGGACGTCATCACACGTGCCTGTAACCAACCCTCTATAAAGGACAAGGTGGAACCCCTACTGCTCGCTTTACCCGTCTGGGAGACAGGCGAGAGGGCCTGACGGCACTCCGCTTGCCACGCAACCCACCTAGTTCTACGTCTGATCTCCGGATTCAGCTAACTAAAGGAGGTGAGCTGAGCTATGGGAAAACAAGCTTAGCGAACGATGACCACACCTGCTCACCATCTAGGTAGAGCCAGAGATGTCTCAGTCGCAGTGCATGCCTGCACATTTTAGCCAAGTTATCCCTATCTCCGCATTTAGTGGCTGTTACAGCAGATAGAGCATCTGACCAGTGGAAATTCTGCCTCTCCACAAAAAACGGAAGTGCAGGCGTCTGGCTTGAGCAGCCACGAATCTGGACCAAGCACGACAGTTAGGCGGTAAGTGATGACAGAGGCGTGAACACATCTGCCACCTCCACCCTTCCTTTCAGGGATAGCTTCCTCCTAGACAATGTTTAGGTGAGATGGGCCACCCTGCTCGTAACCTTGCTCCAGTTTCTCTCTATCTGGAGGTCTGGTCCAAATCAGACCCCTAACAATTTCACCGGGCTGTCCGTCCAACGTCCCACGACTTTGTTGGGTGGCATCGACCTGCCTTTCCTGGTGCCGAGCTGCAGGCCGATTGACCTGTCCTGATTTACTTTTGCTTCTGTCTCCATTTCGTAATCCTTAATGGCACCACCTCCTTGTTGCAGGTGATTGTCGCTAGATTCGATGGCGGTGGTATCCAATACCGTACTCCCGCAATACCATTCTCCCGCACCCTAGATCACGTGGGATGCCTCTCAAAGCATCCATTTTCAGTTGTAATGGCTCAAGACATGCTGTGAAAAAAAGCTTGTCTCGAACGGGTAATGCTCCTCGGTAGCACTGCCAGGCCAGGGATTTCCGATGGTTATTCATAGGCCCCGATCCGGTGAAAAAGTGTGAATAAGATAACGGCATCTGCAGAATCAGCAGCCTGCGGAAATGATCCAAGAATTCTGTAGCACTTTGTATAAGATATAATTCGAACAAAGAACAGCACAAATACAGTAGTGAAGAATTGACAGGTAAGAACATTGCCGACAAGGGAACAAAATTACCAATGGATGGAAAACTTTCAAGAAATATTTAACGAACTGTACAACCATGGCGATCAAAAGAATAAGCTAGCCCTAGTTGTGGATATAGATATAGATAAAATAATGAAAGCAATTAAAGAATGGAAATACAACGAAACTGCGGAAATCAGTATGGAAATGCTCAAACATGGTGGAAATACTGTAGCGAGTGAATTGTCATGTCTGATGAATACTGTTGGAGTGGGCAAAGTTGGCGAGGGGGATTCAGAGTGAAATTGCAGAATAAGGAAGATCTGTCCAACAACAGTAACTAGCTTTTAGTTATTGGTAAACTTTTCTGAGCAGTACTTCTAAACAATGATGAGGGAAGCTGTTGAAATTGTACTACGAGAGGAACAAGATGGATTTCGCAACAACCTATTCTGTACTGAGCAAATCTTCACATTCAGAAATATAACTGAACAGTATGTTGAGCATTAAATATCACAGAAGCTAAATGTTATTGACTTTAGAAAGGCATTTCATAGTCCTTTTGGAGAACTATCTTGCACTATAGCATTCTTTAACACTTTGTCAATCTCCTTAAGGATTTCTACTGAAATTCGCCATACCGTGTTCGAATGGAAACAGGGAAAATAAACTTCATAGGCATCATTACTGGATTGAAACAAGGAAAGCTGCAGTTTTTCGTCTCCTCCTTTTCTTACTGGCAGTAGACTTTGGATACAAATATGCTGGGTAAAGGAATATCATGGAAAGAAGAGATGAAACTGAAAGACTTGCTTGCTCAAGATTATAAAATCCTTCAGAGATTCATATCAGAATTAAAACAATGTTAAAAATATTAGTGTGAGAGTCAGTATGGAGAAGAACAAAACAACGAAGATTAAATTTGATGACCGTCGAACAACAGCGATAATAGAATTCAATCGAAAAGATATCGTGCTATAAGTATGGAAGACATTCAGAATCTTTGTGGTTTTCATCAGTGATTAAAATTACCGTAAAAGAAAATGCTCCAGCATGGCCGCAGTCAAATAACTGAAACAAGTAAAAGAGAGTAAACGAGAGATGTAATTTTTGAAGATGAATCCAAGTTTGTTATTCGTTTATTCCGGAAAAATAGTCAAAAGCTATGAAAAAGCAAACTGTTGCTAGAAATAACACTCAAAATATTGTTTAAAACAGAAATTATTAAAAAAAAGTCATGAACGAAAATTTGCAATACACTCTTTGATTTTATGTGGAGGCGCAATGGCCCAGTGCTTAGGGCAGCGAACGTGCGGTCATAGGATCGCGGTTTCGATTCTAAGACCATGCGTTGTGAGTGTTTATTGAGCAAAAACACCTAAAGCTCCACGAGGCTCCGGCAGGGGATGGTGGCGAACCTTGCTGTACTCTTTCACCACAACTTTCTCTCACTCTTACTTCCTGTTTCTCTTGTACCTGTAATTCAAAAGGTCAGCCTTGTCACACTGTGTCACGCTGAATATCCCCGAGAACTACGTTAAGGATACACGTGTCTGTGGAGTGCTCAGCCACTTGCACGTTAATATCACGAGCAGGCTGTTCCGTTGATCGGATCAACTGGAACCCTCGACGTCGTAAGGAACGGAGTGCCAACTATGATTTTATAAAATAGACTAACTGGCTCCGTGCTGTCAAAAATGTCAGAAATTGTAGTATTTGATATATAAATATGGATGGTAAATCAAATTAATTCACTTGTCAATGTTCACATACGTTCACATATTTCCCTTGTATACGCACACACATACACACATATATACTCACACAGAGTTGAAACGTTGTTTGATTGTTCTTTTCAGCCTTGAATGTTCACCATCCCCCCAGTTAGCCATCGTCCCTTGCTTCTTTATTCATCTATCACTCTTCCCTTTCTCATTCATATGCTGTGACGGAGAAAAACACAAGAGTATTATTATAGTAGAAGATTATCATTCTCGTATCACTTTCTCTGGTTACTTTAGAAACAGAGTTTGTCGCTACGGTGATGGATAAAATACTCTTCTTCTGATTGGCTAAAATACCCAAATTTTGCAACTTTTAGAGGCTAATAACTTTTTAATTGTGGATTTATAGGGAAAATGAATTTCATTTCCATAATTAGTATACAAAACTTACTCCATATAACAAATTTGAAAACAGTTGGAACAAAATTGTACACAGCGACGAAAACCACAAAGATCCGACATTCATCACTCTGGATAGCACCATCTGTACCAATAACATCATTGAGTCTGCTGACAACCATGAAATCTGTAGCTATATTCCAGAGGTTCTGCCCTACTTGGCCTTTCACTACCATCGGCTAAACACTCAAAGATGCAAATCTGTAACAAAATGGTTCTCCCAGCAGCTCTTTATGACAAAGAGATATGGAAGAGCACCGTGAAAACAGAAAACTAGATGCGTTTCATCAAGGATGTTTGAGAAATTCTTGAGATCTTTCTGGCATAACCATTCATGTATTGAAGACAGCGAAATCGTTACAGATCAAATATAAAAACTAGCAAGTCATATATTCCGGCTACCAAAAACAACATCATTCTAAATCAGCTAGATACCAACAGATCGGAATGGAAGAGAGAAAGGCGAGAGAAAAGCGGAGCGAATCGGAACTAATAAAAAAGAATTTCCTGCCCTATGTCTACGTGACCCCAGGAAAAATTGATATGTTATTTTATCGAACTCCAAGAAGATTGAAAGTTAATGTCGACCTTGTAACAAATACCACAACGTTATGGCAATTTTCTCACATTGAAACAAAGAAATACTAATTTATGCATCATGCAAGAGAACATAGGAAAACGATTTAACATTAAAATCCCATGTTACATAATTGGTTTTGCATTGAAATTCATCAATGTGCATATGGGTCAGTGTGAAATGAATTAAAACTG
Source organism: Octopus bimaculoides (assembly GCF_046866305.1). Lineage (NCBI taxonomy): Eukaryota > Metazoa > Mollusca > Cephalopoda > Octopoda > Octopodidae > Octopus > Octopus bimaculoides. The sequence goes on from NC_142935.1 coordinate 32,279,345, forward strand.
AGATTATTATAAAGGCATCATAAATATTTAACAGTATTTTGTGTGCACATGCATAAACACACCAACGCGCGCGCGCATTTGTATTATGTATGTATGTAGGGATGTATATATTTATGCATGTGTGTATGTGTGTATGAATGCATATGTGCATGCATATATGTATGCATAAACGTATGCTCGTGTATATACATAAATATATGTTTATATCCTTTTCTTACTAGTTTGTATATCTATCTTTTTGTGCATGTATGTATGCATGCATATATATATGTGTGTGTGTGTATGTGTATGTGTGTGTATATGTATATATGTGCATATATGTATGGATATATGCATATATGTATGGAAATATGCATATATGTATGGATATATGCATATAATTATATATTATTTATATTATCATATGATCGAACGCCACGTATCCTTTTCCAAGTAAGTTTTATCTTAATAATTACAATGCGCACTGTTCTACTATCTCTCTCCCTCTTTTGTTCTTCATCATTTCTGTTTTTCTCTCCCACCCTTTCCTTATTCTTCTCTCCCTTTAACCGTTCCCTCTCTCTTTCACTCCTCCTCTTCCTCCTTGACTCTCTCGTCGCTGACACGTGACAAAAGAGGTTCTATCTTCTTGCCCACTGGTCTTCCTAAAGAACAGACCTGTTTTTCTGTCTCTTCTACTTAGCATTCATAATAATTTTTCTATCGTCTTGACTCATAGCCCTCACCATTTGTTTTTACTGTTTTTATTGTTTTTTCTGTCTTGTTCTCACTGTCCTCATTAAATGACACACCACAACATAAACGACAAAAACATAAAAGACAATGGGTTTTACAGCGTGTAAACAATACAGATAACAATTAAAATTGAACAAATTAAAAATTCACAATAGGGGAGGCGCTTTAAGGTTCTAATGGAATAACCTAGAAAAGCCACCGGTACCTGATGAAAAGGGAAAGAGCCCTTCTCTTTGGTTCCCTTTTTTTACAAGTGCATACTCAGAATAGGTCTTTTCACACTGGCTATTCTTCCAACGTTAACCCACCTTTCAACAATCTTGCTACAAGGCAACACTTCCCTTTCCACCATCAACTTTCTTTTCAAGTGAAACTTGAAAAAGCTGATGATGGCTTAGCCAAAAAGGTAAGTATTTTTCTTTAGCCCTATCAAATGCGTCCACCATACTACCTCTTTCACTACAACCACTGGACAAATAAAAATTGCCTGCCCCTCCCGCCCAAAAGAGGGCGGCGGGGCAATCCTCACTATGGATTCAGCTGATAGCCGGATGCTTCTTACGCGCGACAGTAGGTGTTCGACGTAATCCCACACGTCAGCAATACTCGGGCACTGGATTAGGACGTGCAGAACAGTTTCATCATACTGGGCACACCTCGGACAGGCTCGGTTGACGGCACTTCCGTGCCTGTAGATTTTATGTCGAACTGGTAGCACCCCTCAATAGCACTGCGAGGCAAGGAATTCCTGGAAGTTATCCATAGGCCCAGGCACGAAAGTTCTCCGAAACATGCCCAGTAGCCCAGAAGAAAAGGCAACAACAACGGCAACAATACAAAGAAAAACAACAACAACAACAACAACAACAACAACCACAACCACAAGAAAAGCACAAGAAAAAAAACAGCATTACTGCCTACACCGCCATATGCACGACTGGTCAAGCAGTTGTACAACGAAATGGAAAAACGCCAGCAGCCAGCAACACAGCCGAACCAAACAACAACACCACCAGTACCACCAAGAACAGAATCAGCACCATCACCACCACCAACACCAACAACAACAACCCCACAAGAAGGGAACACGAAAAAGACTCCCACCCCACCCCCAAAAACCAAAACACCACATCCCAACTGTCACGAAACAGCACCAACACCACCAACAACAAAATCAACCCACACAAAAATAGACCCCAACACCCTTCCCCTCCCACCCGCCGATTCCTCCGACATGTCAGATGAAGATGACACAGAGGCTTGGCAAGTGGCCACGGGGGGAAGAAGAAAAAGGGGGAAAAAAGAACGGAAAAACAAACAAACAAAGCGGGGAGGTTTACCAGCCCCGAAACCAACACATCCACAGAAAACAAAAACACCAACACAAACGCACCAACACAGAACCCCACAACAAGTTTGACAGCGATAAACACAAACAATCCAGACCTAAAGAAATTCATTAGGTCAAACACTAACATAACAGATAATGACACGAAAACAAGCAATCACCCACGCACAACACCACCACAACACATCAAAATCATACATGTAACACGGAGCACATACAATACACTGAAATCTCTCTACCCGGATACAGTAGGGAGATTCCAGAAATATTCATAAAAAAAACTATACAAAAACCTTCTGAGAGAAGGTTGTGAGGCCAAGAGCCAAGAACTTTCGGATAGTAAGTAACTCTCTCTCTCTCTCTCTCCTTTCGTGTGTAAAACACAAATTTTGATAGAATCATGGTGAAGATTGGCTGTGTGAATGTGCGTGGCTTGGGGTCGCCTTGGAAACAAGGGTACCTCTTAAATGACATCAAGTTACACAATTTGGATATCATAGCCATTAGTGAGACCAGACTCCATGAACCGCGGGCCCTAAAGTCCATGTTTGGCGGACAGTTTAACATTTATTTTTCTCCCTGTCTGCCGAGGATGGGCGGTAGTGGCACGGCGGTTCTTTTTCGCAAGAGTCTGGATCTCCAAGTAAAGACGATATTTACGGACCCGGAGGGTAGACTGGTTGTCCTAGATGTGGACGGCAGCGATGGAGGCGCTTTTCGGTTGCTGGCAGTTTATGTGCCTCCTTTAACAGGTCGGTCAGACTTCTTTCGACGTCTAGAAGTATTCCTGGGAACGTCTCGTCCCTTACTTTTATTGGGGGATTGGAATGCTACCTTGGACACGTATCTAGACTACGTGGGGAGTGACAAAACTAGAAGGGGATGCAAAGGCCTCATAGACCTGCTCAGATGCTTCCAGTTGTCTGACAAGTACCGACTCGACCACCCAAATGTGCCAACGTGGACTTGGAGCAACCGCATTGGGTCGTCGAGATCGTATCTAGATAGGATAGTGTGTAGGACAAGAGATAGAGATAGTTTAGGATGTCCACAGTTCCACATAGTCAGCTACACGGATCACAAACTTGTGACGTGTACGCTAGACTTAGATAAGGCACATAGGCAGGGTCCCGGTTACTGGAAACTCAACGCGTCTTTCCCGTCGAGACAGGTTTTCAGAGACCGGATTACCAGGTTAGTAAAGAGGGCTTTGACGGGAGCCATCGTCAACAACAAATGGTGGTTTGCCCTCAAGAGAGCAGTAAGGGCGGAAGCAATAAGGTATAGCAGGGCACTAGCTGTAGAGAGGAACAGAGTAGAGAGGGAGCTAGTGATAAAGTTAGAAGAAGCATTGCGAAGTGGCATCGCATCCGACGTTTTAGCGGCGAGGTTGGCCCTCGACCAACACTTCAATGCTAAACACGAAGGGTGTGCTGTCAGGGCAAGGATGCGTGCTCTGAGGAATGAAGGTGTTGGAGCCGCACGAGAGGCCCGGGTGGCGGAGGCGCAGCGGGGTAACAGAGCCACCATCCGGTCTCTGGTAGACGAACAGGGGCGCGAATTGCTCGAGCCGAGCAAGATGTGCGAGGCGTTTCAGCGGCATTTTGCCCGACTGTTCGGGAGGAGTGGCGAGCGAGAAGGCAGGGTGGACTTTAGTGCCTACCTGCACAGCTTGCCACGACTCTCGGCAAGAGAGGCGGAGTGCTGCGAAGGGGTCATCACGGCGGAGGAGGTGAGGGACGCGATGGCGGGTTGCTCGACGGACAAATCTCCGGGTTTGGATGGTCTGCCCTACGAGCTTTACAACTGTATGCCAGACTTGTTTGGAGACGTCTTGGCGGCCGTGTACTGCAACTGGCAGCAGAACGGGAGCATTCCCGGTTTTGTGACCGAGGAGCGGTAACGCTGCTGAGGAAAGATCCAAACAAGGGGGACGCCATAGATAACTTTAGGCCCATCACTCTGCTCAATGCAGACATGAAAATTTTGGCCAAGGTGTTAGCCAAGCGGTTGGCGCTTGTCATCGAGAAACTGGTCGGCACGGAGCAGACGTGCGCCTTGCCAGGCCGGAGCATCCATGACAACCTCCATCTGATGCGTTACACCATAGAGAGGGTAGTTAAGGAACCTGGCATGGGTGGGGACCTGATCAATTTGGATCAATCCAAAGCTTTCGATAGGGTAGACCATCGATACTTGGAGGCCGTCCTCGAAGCGGCCGGCTTCGGTCCCGTTTTCCGCGGCTGGATGGCTGCCTTGTACACAGGCATCCGTTCGGTTGTTCGCGTCAATGGACGTCTATCGGGACCCTTCGACATTGCACGTTCGGTTCGTCAGGGATGCCCCCTGTCGCCGCTCCTGTACGTATTGACTCTCGAGCCACTACTGCGGAAGCTGGCGACGCTGAGGGACATCCCGCGAGAACTGGGGTGCGGGACGAGCGTGTCGGCATACGCGGACGACGTCACCGTCATAGCGTCTAGCCACGAGCACATCGAGCTTGTCGGCGAGACGCTGAAAGACTACGAAGCGGTGACGGGAGCGAAAATCAACCGGGATAAGTCGGTGGGTTTGCTGCTCGGCACCTGAAGAAGCAAGCCCATACCGTCCGGCAGCGACTCAGTCGTGGGACGCTGGACGGACGGTCCGGTCAAATTGCTCGGAGTCTGGTTCGGTCCGGACCTGCAAACGGAGAAGAACTGGGACGAGATAACGAGTAGGGTTCCGATGGTGAGGCGATCCGTTTGTTGCCAACACCCGTGGTTGATGATGCGCAGACATGCGCTGAGACTGCGACATCTCCGGCTCTACGTAGACGACGGTGAGCAGGTGTGGTCGCCGTTTGTGCGACGCGCTTTCCCGCAGCTCGTCTCCATGACCGAGCTGCAGTCGTGGATCAAAAAGAGGCCGAGGAATGGCGAATGACACCGTGAGTGTCGCGTTGCTCTGCAACAACTTTGCCGTCCCGGGTCGACCTTGAGCGGCTGCATCACAACGAAGTCATTCTATAGGGGATTAGTGGAGGGCAGGTACGACGACGATCTCGGGGCGAACCTGGGCGTCGACGAGGAATACCTGAACAGTATAAATGACGAAGCCACCTTGACAATGATTCTATAAAACGTTTTAAAATTTTGTAAACAGAGAGTTACTTACGTTTCTTGCATAAACAAAAGAAATTTTATTTAACAAACTGTGACACTAAGGACCGAGGTTACCGTGGTCTTTTCGTAGGTTTTTCTTTCCACGGATAACCTCCCCATTTATTGGGAATTTTCTGTGTTATTTCGTATTTTTTGTAAATACCCCAAACGTTTTGCGATGTTTTTTTTTCATCATTGTTCCCACTTTTGTTTTTTTTTTTCTGCTTTGTTTTCGCCCCCCTCGAAAAGAAAAAAACTCTACATTTGTATTTTGTCCCCTCTGTGTTGAGCCCTGCGTGGCTAATAAATAAACATATCTATCTATCTATCTATCTATCTATCTATCTATCTATCTATCTATCTATCTATCTATCTATCTATCTGTTTGCAAGATTCTTTATGTGAGTTCGTGTATTCTGTTGTGTCTGGAGAGACTCATTCTCTTTTAGTGCTTTATAATTTAACATACTTGCCGGTAAAATTTCCACTTTTTTCACTTTTTTTTTCTAAAATTTCCGTTGCATCTTGCAACCTTTTCAATAGTTTTGACTCGGTCCGTTATTCACATGGTGTCACTTTTAGTTTGTTTGTGCGTATGTGTGTGGGTCAGTGTGTGTGTGTGTGTGTGTGTGTGTGTGTGTGTGTGTGTGTGTGTGTGTGTGTGTGTGTGCCTATACATGCATGTATGTATGTATGTATGTATGTATGTGTGCATGTGTGTGTATGCATGTATCTGTGTGCATATGTATATATGTATGTATGAATATATATTTGTATGTAAGCATATTCATGTGTTTGCGTGTTCGTATTTGTGTGGTTTCATATGTGTGTGTGTGTGTGTGTGTGTGCTTGTATATGCGTTTGTGTACCTCTGTCTCCTTGTGTGTGCATGTCTGAATGTTTGTGAGTGTGTATGTATTTTGCAACTATGTACCGTGTTTGTATGTATGTATGTGCATCACAATATGTGTGTACGTGATGTGCATCTCCATATGTGTGTACGTGTGTCTCCATATTTGTCCTTGTGTGAAGTAAAGTGTGTGTATATATGGTCATGTGTTTCAGTCTTTATTTGCGTATGTAAGCTTGTTTGTTCATATAACCTATGTGCCTATCCCTCTGTATGTTGATCGGTTTATTTTCATATCCATATGCTTACATACATGTGCATATACATATATACATACACCCCCCCCCCACACACACACTTACATCTATCGCCATAACAGTCCACTAACTATTCTACTCTACCTGTGTAAACTGTGGGTATGGTGGTATGATATCTACTATGTATATTTCCTATTCAGTATTGGGGAAGTTTTGTCTGAGTGTTGGGTTCTTTGGATGCTTGGATAAAATGCAGATGTCAAGTTGACCCAGATTGTTTCCATGCTGGTCCTTGGCATGTTGGTAGATTATGGAAGACTGTTTTTTGTCGTCATATTTTCTCAAATGTTCATTTAGTCATTCCGCAATGCTCCTAGATATCTCCCCTATGTATGTCATGTTCATGTCTTTAAAAGCACCTTCTATGCATCTTATGCTGTAAACTACATTTCTAGTTCTACAGTTAATTAACCATTAACTTTTTGCCGATCCGCTAAGTTACAGGGACGCAAAGATCAGTTGTCAAGCGATGGTAGGGGAAGAAGCAAAGACACTAATATAGACATATACAAACACACACGCACATATTCGCCGTGCTTCTTTCAGCTTCCCTCTACCAAATCCACTCACAAGGCTTTGGTCAGCCCGAGGCTATAGTAGAAGACACTTGCTCAAGGTACCACGCATATTTGTACATACACAACCATATTACATATTTTGCAAAAATGTTGCATTCTTGTGTTGAATTTAGGGAAGTGAAGCCACAGTTTCAAGAATATCTGGATGTGAAATAATGCTTTGATTTCAATACATATAACTTATCGAACTTGCATTCAATTAGAGTTTGCCTTATTAAAGGATAGAAAAGAACAAACAAAACTTTATATGATTCGTGATATTCATTTATTAAATTTTCTATACGATGATACTTTCAAAATTTAAACGAATTGTCTCTGATTAACGAAAGGAAGTTAACTAAATGTTTTATAACGTTTTATGTGATACGTTAAAAACGGTTTCAAAGTTAGCGTCAGTAGCATTCATGTACTCCATTAATAATAACATCATTTATTACATTTTTAGAATTAATAATTTTCATAATGAATTTAATTATATATATCATTGAATCATTATCGAGCAAATTGGCACGTTACATTCTTAGACAATTTAAGAATCAGTTGATTTAACATAAGAAATAATGGTAACCAAAAGGCCAATAATAAACATTACAACAATTCTGACTACTAATATCGTATACTTGTGTTCCACAACATCTTTTGTCTGGGAATTTATAAGGGGTTGTTCCACAACAGGCATTTGCTGTTGAATTTTTAGTTTTGATTACGCCGTTGCAACAATACTTGGTCAATGAACTATACCATCCTGCAGAAGGAGGGCAGTAATGCGATGCATGGAAAGACTGCACTGCTGTAAATGACGAAAATAAATAAATGTTATCAGTAAACCTTATAACACATGCGTTTGGAAAGTGGAAAAGAAGAAAAAGTCGCTTGGTCAAATATCCGCACATCGTATCCGTATTAATTCGTATATTTTAGAGAAAAATTAAATTAGAAATCTACTTTCATATAATGTGAACATTCAAAGAAAGTAATTTTTTCTCAAATCTGTATCTACATATGCACATACATACACACAAACATACATACAAACATACATACATACATACACACATACACACATACATACATATACACATACATACGTATGTACGAATGTATGAATGTATGTTTGTATGTATGTATGTACGTACGTATCTTCTGTATTTAATCATGTAATTTTTTCCTCTGAAGAAAGAGCTGGTTTCTAATAAAGATACAAAACTCTATCTTTTGAATGTAGATAAAGAAAACAATGTTACATTTTATACTTGAGTAAAATCTTGCAGAGTCTCACTTACAAATTGCATTTGTTAATGTGCAAATCAGTTCCTTGATCTTTTTTTCAGAGAATCTGAGCTTATCTTGATTAACTATGATGCGTTCACTTAGAAAACGCATTGCTCGAATTATTATTGGCATAAATGTATATTTGTAATCCGGATATAGAAGCAAGAGGTTTCGAAGCAGTTGTCCATAGTTATCTTCTTTCTCTTTGATATTTTGACAGTAGCAGGATAGCTGACCTCTACGACGGTATAAAAAAAAAAAGGAAAATATCCAGCCTGTTATTATTACACTTAACTGATGTTTTGACTGAAATGTTCCACCGATATTCTTTGAACTGAAAATTGTGTATGTATTTTATAACAGAGGCATTCTCTGTGCATGTGTCAGAATAGTCTTTTTACAGAATGGCATTATATATCGTTTTTACGATATACATACAAGATGGTGCCCGCAGTATCAAACGTGCAGGTGTAGAGGGTCGTTTAAAAATATAATTTTTGAACGTTCCTTTGTGCATTTATGCCGACTCTTCAGCTTAAATCGGTAACTGGTTTATGTCTCCCATTACAAATAAGAGAACGTAGCATTATTCCAACGTAGCATTATTCAAAGTGGATTTAAAAGATATCTCTCATACCACGTGGAATTTCACTAACATGATTATGCCTGAAACTAACAAAACCACCACCGACGAAAACTGCTCTACAATACCGATGAGATAAGAAGACGCATGTGACCAACTTGTGCAGTAAACTAAACCATATGTGCACCAACTTAAAACGTATGTGAAAGATAATCTTTTTAAGATTGTCGAGTCCTTCATATAACTTGGATGTGTAGTAAATAAGATGGAACGCAGTACCTTTTGTATCCTCAAAATCTAAGGTAACTATCTTCTCTGTAGACGAAGCAACCTTGGCCTACTTTGGAGCATGTGACTATGGGTGTGCCATTTGCATGGATTGTCTCTTTGTCTCCGGTTCAAAGTGATGAAGCCAACATTCAACATAGGCTAGGAAACGTTTATGGAAACCAGCTGGTTGTGTCTAAATGTTAGATTTTCTCGTGATATGACCAGCCTGATGCGTTTTAGATCAGGATCCATAAAACTAGCATGCACCGAGCATGTCATGGTTATTGTGAAACTCCCTCACGGAATACGCTAAAACCATTGTTTGATTTATAGTCAGTCATCTATCATCCTTCACCATGTAGCGTACATACACGATCAATGTTTTCTTCGGCGTGGTAGTTGCAGGACGTCTACACCTTTGGTTATCTTCAAGGCACACACTTCCCCTCCTAAATTCAGCTACTCACTTTTGCACAGTTGATGAAGCTGGACAGTAATCCACACCTGTAGAAACCATGTCAGCATGAATGTCGTTGTGGATTAAACCATTTTTTCTGCAGGTAGTTCATAAAACCACGATGCGAAACTTTCTCCCCTTTCAAGGAAAGTGTCCAAAAATTACATTTGAAGTCTTCTTTAAATAGTCAGATTTCAGTTTAACTGGAAGGAAAAATGCAGGTATTTATCTGAAAAGTTGAAGTGAATGCATCCAACATTCTTTCAGTCTACCCTCGTATTTTGCTAGTTTTCAGAGCGTCAATAGAGCAAAGTTTAAGGCAGAATCTAATTAACTAAATATCTCATGTAATCGCATTTTACGTTCCACTGACTTTGTCCAAGCTACTGATTGTTAATTTATTACACGGCCAGACATATCGGTGCAAGCGTAAGACTCGTTAAAATCTCAGTTCTTGATCAGAAAATAATTTCATCAATCAGAAATTTAAGAAGACAAAGTTGATTTCGGTGAGAATTGATCACAAAGTAGTGGACTGTTGGTAGTCATATTATGAGACTTTTACTGACTCAAACAAAATAATAATTTAATAACATACGCAGGAGTTTTCATACATTAAGGAAAGGGATAAGACTTGACTTGACTGTATATCATCGACCCACTGATGAGTGAAAGTTAACATCGACTTGGCCCTAATCAAACGAGGAACATAAAAAGCCTTAACTAAATACCACAAGATTAGGAACATTCCCTCAGTCCACCAATTCATAGCTACAACACAAACGAATACATAAATAAGAAAGAGAAGTAATAAGTTGAATGTAAATATTATTCTAGTTTTTCTTACCTGTTACAAACAACAGGAAAGCGAAGATGATTAATGTTCTTTGCATCATGGTTGCCTTTTGGTCAATTGCCCGAACAGAAACTGAATCTGGAAGGATTTACCATCGATATTTATACATTTGGTGAACAATTGAAACGAACTTCAAAACGTGTGTGATGGGAATATCTCACGAAAATTATTAAGAAAACAAAAGATGCAAATTAAGACTGACAAATATCAAAATAAATGCATATATCTGAAGGTTATTTTTAATCATATTCTTTTGTTTGTAGAAACATTAATTGTTTTCATTAAAGCAAACTGGATTGGTGGCGTTGGAAATAATCAGGTTTTGTAACACCTGATAGCAATACCATTATACCTTGATTAATGTTTCCATACAGAGAATGAGTCAGTAGAAGACATCTCGCTTTTAAAATGAGAAATGTCTTAAATTTGTAAATTTTGAAATCAAAATACAAATTTAAACATGCTTAAGCGCTTACTCTCTGCTGGTACAAATATTTCAATATGATATTTCATGCATTTATGTACAATAGCGTCGTTAGAAAACAATCAAATAATGTTGCAACAGGATGTATTAGGTTACTTTTAGCATCAGTTAAATGCCCCCGTTCTATAAACAGATATTTAAGTTAATAAAATATAAGACTGCTCAGACCAGGAGTTTTCAACCGGGGTACATATAAAAAATTTTAAGGGTCCACAGATGCAATATAGTAAATTGGGAGTTCAGGGAAAATTTTCAGGGTCATAAAAAAATTGTGCTTTAGACCAGTAGTTTCCAATGTGGATCCTGTCTTCTAACTTTCCAATTAAGCACTCTCAGACTTACAAACTTGTTTTATAAAGATGTCCTGAAAAATGTTGCTAGAAAACCTGTCTTTACTTAAAATACAATGAAAAAATAATTAAAAAAACCCAAAATATTTATCTATGAAGCTGGGTATAAAATTCCCCAGGGAATTCCCGAGAAAAGGGAAAGAAATATTACTTTGCAAACACAATATTAACAACAATGATGCTGAGAACAGCTGCAACAACAAAATTAAAAAAAATTGCACGCTCACATAGACGCAAACCTATCATTTACTATCTACTGGAACAAATATTTCAGTCTGATACAGCATGCATTTGTGCACAATAGCGTCGTTTAATATTGCAAAGATGTGCTAGCTCTCTTCTGGCGCCTGTTATAATTCTCCGTTCTACAACGATGAAAATAACATGACGAACGCGACCCAAACTCTATCATAGTATATGTGCATCTATGTGTATGTAGAAAGAACATACATATGCACACATCTATCTATCTATCTATCTATCTATCTATCTATCTATCTATCTATCTATCTATCTATCTATCTATCTATCTATTACTGATTAGATGTCTGGATTAAAATTAATGGAAAATGTGGATAACGTATGATTAACAAGAATGAAGTGGGGACGTGGGGATACCACAAGCCACGTACCATCACTAATCACTTTTTAAAATTTGTCCGTAGATGTTTGTGCTCAAGTTTGGTCGTTCACGCTCATCAAACGCGCCACTGTCATCAATCTTACTGCAAACTTCGTCCGTAGGAGGTATTTTCTCTCCACCCTTATTTTCCTTTTTAGTTGTTGTTTAAAATGGTTTATCAAACCAAGGCTGGAGAGAAAGAAACCTGTAGCGATTCCTTTCACGCGTGTCAACTATACGATCTCTTTTGCGACAGCCACTAAGCAGAGAAAAGTTTCCTGCCTTTCCTTGTTGAGAGGCGATGGAACGATCGTGATAAAGGACTCAGTTGACAGCTGTACTCTACCTATGCGTGACAGCATGTATCCTACATAAAGTCATAGCTCTGATATCCAAAAACACTGTACGATTGTGTGCAGAACAGTTCGACTTCTCTGCTCGCATCCGGATATGTCAGCGTGGTAGAACTACCGTGTCTAAAAAGCTTGTCTCGAACGGGCAATGCTCCTCGGTAGCACTGCCAGGCTAGGGATTTCCGATAGTTATTCATAGGCTCCGGTCCGAAAGTCCTCCGGAACAGACTAACAACTTGACTCTCATCGAAACCCAGAGTCTCCCCTAGGACGTCATCACACGTGCCTGTAACCAACCCTCTATAAAGGATAAGGTGGAAGCGCTACTGCTCGCTTTGCCCGTCTGGGAGACAGGGGAGAGGGCCTGACGGCACTCCGCTTGCCACGCAACCCACCTAGTTCTACGTCTGATCTCCGGATTCAGCTAACTAAAGGAGGTGAGCTGAGCTATGGGAAAACAAGCTTAGCGAACGATGACCACACCTGCTCACCATCTAGGTAGAGCCAGAGATGTCTCAGTCGCAGTGCATGCCTGCACATTTTAGCCAAGTTATCCCTATCTCCGCATTTAGTGGCTGTTACAGCAGATAGAGCATCTGACCAGTGGAAATTCTGCCTCTCCACAAAAAACGGAAGTGCAGGCGTCTGGCTTGAGCAGCCACGAATCTGGACCAAGCACGACAGTTAGGCGGTAAGTGATGACAGAGGCGTGAACACATCTGCCACCTCCACCCTTCCTTTCAGGGATAGCTTCCTCCTAGACAATGTTTAGGTGAGATGGGCCACCCTGCTCGTAACCTTGCTCCAGTTTCTCTCTATCTGGAGGTCTGGTCCAAATCAGACCCCTAACAATTTCACCGGGCTGTCCGTCCAACGTCCCACGACTTTGTTGGGTGGCATCGACCTGCCTTTCCTGGTGCCGAGCTGCAGGCCGATTGACCTGTCCTGATTTACTTTTGCTTCTGTCTCCATTTCGTAATCCTTAATGGCACCACCTCCTTGTTGCAGGTGATTGTCGCTAGATTCGATGGCGGTGATATCCAATACCGTACTCCCGCAATACCATTCTCCCGCACCCTAGATCACGTGGGATGCCTCTCAAAGCATCCATTTTCAGTTGTAATGGCTCAAGACATGCTGTGAAAAAAAGCTTGTCTCGAACGGGTAATGCTCCTCGGTAGCACTGCCAGGCCAGGGATTTCCGATGGTTATTCATAGGCCCCGATCCGGTGAAAAAGTGTGAATAAGATAACGGCATCTGCAGAATCAGCAGCCTGCGGAAATGATCCAAGAATTCTGTAGCACTTTGTATAAGATATAATTCGAACAAAGAACAGCACAAATACAGTAGTGAAGAATTGACAGGTAAGAACATTGCCGACAAGGGAACAAAATTACCAATGGATGGAAAACTTTCAAGAAATATTTAACGAACTGTACAACCATGGCGATCAAAAGAATAAGCTAGCCCTAGTTGTGGATATAGATATAGATAAAATAATGAAAGCAATTAAAGAATGGAAATACAACGAAACTGCGGAAATCAGTATGGAAATGCTCAAACATGGTGGAAATACTGTAGCGAGTGAATTGTCATGTCTGATGAATACTGTTGGAGTGGGCAAAGTTGGCGAGGGGGATTCAGAGTGAAATTGCAGAATAAGGAAGATCTGTCCAACAACAGTAACTAGCTTTTAGTTATTGGTAAACTTTTCTGAGCAGTACTTCTAAACAATGATGAGGGAAGCTGTTGAAATTGTACTACGAGAGGAACAAGATGGATTTCGCAACAACCTATTCTGTACTGAGCAAATCTTCACATTCAGAAATATAACTGAACAGTATGTTGAGCATTAAATATCACAGAAGCTAAATGTTATTGACTTTAGAAAGGCATTTCATAGTCCTTTTGGAGAACTATCTTGCACTATGGCAATTCTTTAACACTTTGTCAATCTCCTTAAGGATTTCTACTGAAATTCGCCATACCGTGTTCGAATGGAAACAGGGAAAATAAACTTCATAGGCATCATTACTGGATTGAAACAAGGAAAGCTGCAGTTTTTCGTCTCCTCCTTTTCTTACTGGCAGTAGACTTTGGATACAAATATGCTGGGTAAAGGAATATCATGGAAAGAAGAGATGAAACTGAAAGACTTGCTTGCTCAAGATTATAAAATCCTTCAGAGATTCATATCAGAATTAAAACAATGTTAAAAATATTAGTGTGAGAGTCAGTATGGAGAAGAACAAAACAACGAAGATTAAATTTGATGACCGTCGAACAACAGCGATAATAGAATTCAATCGAAAAGATATCGTGCTATAAGTATGGAAGACATTCAGAATCTTTGTGGTTTTCATCAGTGATTAAAATTACCTTTACAAAAATAGAATAAAATAAAATAATGTATCATATAGATGTAGTTTTTGACGCTGAATCCAAGTTTGTTATTCGTTTATTCCAGAAAATAGTCAAAAGCTACGAACAAATAAACTGTTGCTAGAAATAACACTCAAAACATTGTTTCAAACAGAAATTAGTTAAAAAAAATCATGAACGAAAATTTGCAATACACTCTATGATTTTGTGTGGAGGCGCAATGGCCCAGTGGTTAGGGAAGCGGACTTGCGGTCATAGGATCGCGGATTCGATTCCCAGACCGTGCGTTGTGAGTGTTTATTGAGCGAAAACACCTAAAGCTCCACGAGGCTCCGGCAGGGGATGGTGGCGAACCTTGCTGTACTCTTTCACCACAACTTTCTCTCACTCTTACTTCCTGTTTCTCTTGTACATATAATTCAAAAGGTCAGCTTTGTCACACTGTGTCATGCTGAATATCGCCGAGAACTACGTTAAGGATACACGTGTCTGTGGAGTGCTCAGTCACTTGCACGTTAATATCACGAGCAGGCTGTTCCGTTGATCGGATCAACTGGAACCCTCGACGTCGTAAGCAACGGAGTGCCAACTATGATTTTATAAAATACTCACTTCTGATTGGCTAAAATACCCAAATTTTGCAACTTTTAGAGGCTAATAACTTTTTAATTGTGGATTTATAGGGAAAATGAATTTCATTTCCATAATTAGTATACAAAACTTACTCCATATACCAAATTTGAAAACAGTTGGAACAAAATTGTACACAGCGACGAAAACCACAAAGATCCGACATTCATCACTCTGGATAGCACCATCTGAACCAATAACATCATTGAGTCTGCTGACAACCATGAAATCTGCAACTATATTCCAGAGGTTCTGCCCTATTTGGCCTATCACCACCATCGGCTAAACACTCAAAGATGCAAATCTGTAACAAAATGGTTCTCCTAGCAGCTCTTTATGACAAAGAGATATGGAAGAGCACCGTGAAAACAGAAAACTAGATGCGTTTCATCAAGGATGTTTGAGAAATTCTTGAGATCTTTCTGGCATAACCATTCATGTATTGAAGACAGCGAAATCGTTACAGATCAAATATATAAACTAGCAAGTCATATATTCCGGCTACCAAAAAGAACATCATTCTAAATCAGCTAGATAGCAACAGATCGGAATGGAAGAGAGGAAGGCGAGAGAAAAGCGGAGCGAATCGGAACTAATAAAAAAGAATTTCCTGCCCTATGTCTACGTGACCCCAGGAAAAATTGAAATGTTATTTTATCGAACTCCAAGAAGATTGAAAGTTAATGTCGACCTTGTAACAAATACCACAACGTTATGGCAATTTTCTCACATTGAAACAAAGAAATACTAATTTATGCATCATGCAAGAGAACATAGGAAAACGATTTAACATTAAAATCCCATGTTACATAATTGGTTTTGCATTGAAATTCATCAATGTGCATATGGGTCAGTGTGAAATGAATTAAAACTGAGATTATTATAAAGGCATCATAAATATTTAACAGTATTTTGTGTGCACATGCATAAACACACCAACGCGTGCGCGCATTTGTATTATGTATGTATGTAGGGATGTATATATTTATGCATGTGTGTATGTGTGTATGAATGCATATGTGCATGCATATATGTATGCATAAACGTATGCTCGTGTATATACATAAATATGTTTATATCCTTTTCTTACTAGTTTGTATATCTATCTTTTTGTGCATGTATGTATGCATGCATATATATATGTGTGTGTGTGTATGTGTATGTGTGTGTATATGTATATATGTGCATATATGTATGGATATATGCATATATGTATGGAAATATGCATATATGTATGGATATATGCATATATCTATATATTATTTATATTATCATATGATCGAACGCCACGTATCCTTTTCCAAGTAAGTTTTATCTTAATAATTACAATGCGCACTGTTCTACTATCTCTCTCCCTCTTTTGTTCTTCATCATTTCTGTTTTTCTCTCCCACCCTTTCCTTATTCTTCTCTCCCTTTAACCGTTCCCTCTCTCTTTCACTCCTCCTCTTCCTCCTTGACTCTCTCGTCGCTGACACGTGACAAAAGAGGTTCTATCTTCTTGCCCACTGGTCTTCCTAAAGAACAGACCTGTTTTTCTGTCTCTTCTACTTAGCATTCATAATAATTTTTCTATCGTCTTGACTCATAGCCCTCACCATTTGTTTTTACTGTTTTTATTGTTTTTTCTGTCTTGTTCTCACTGTCCTCATTAAATGACACACCACAACATAAACGACAAAAACATAAAAGACAATGGGTTTTACAGCGTGTAAACAATACAGATAACAATTAAAATTGAACAAATTAAAAATTCACAATAGGGGAGGCGCTTTAAGGTTCTAATGGAATAACCTAGAAAAGCCACCGGTACCTGATGAAAAGGGAAAGAGCCCTTCTCTTTGGTTCCCTTTTTTTACAAGTGCATACTCAGAATAGGTCTTTTCACACTGGCTATTCTTCCAACGTTAACCCACCTTTCAACAATCTTGCTACAAGGCAACACTTCCCTTTCCACCATCAACTTTCTTTTCAAGTGAAATTTGAAAAAGCTGATGATGGCTTAGCCAAAAAGGTAAGTATTTTTCTTTAGCCCTATCAAATGCGTCCACCATACTACCTCTTTCACTACAACCACTGGACAAATAAAAATTGCCTGCCCCTCCCGCCCAAAAGAGGGCGGCGGGGCAATCCTCACTATGGATTCAGCTGATAGCCGGATGCTTCTTACGCGCGACAGTAGGTGTTCGACGTAATCCCACACGTCAGCAATACTCGGGCACTGGATTAGGACGTGCAGAACAGTTTCATCATACTGGGCACACCTCGGACAGGCTCGGTTGACGGCACTTCCGTGCCTGTAGATTTTATGTCGAACTGGTAGCACCCCTCAATAGCACTGCGAGGCAAGGAATTCCTGGAAGTTATCCATAGGCCCAGGCACGAAAGTTCTCCGAAACATGCCCAGTAGCCCAGAAGAAAAGGCAACAACAACGGCAACAATACAAAGAAAAACAACAACAACAACAACAACAACAACAACCACAACCACAAGAAAAGCACAAGAAAAAAAACAGCATTACTGCCTACACCGCCATATGCACGACTGGTCAAGCAGTTGTACAACGAAATGGAAAAACGCCAGCAGCCAGCAACACAGCCGAACCAAACAACAACACCACCAGTACCACCAAGAACAGAATCAGCACCATCACCACCACCAACACCAACAACAACAACCCCACAAGAAGGGAACACGAAAAAGACTCCCACCCCACCCCCAAAAACCAAAACACCACATCCCAACTGTCACGAAACAGCACCAACACCACCAACAACAAAATCAACCCACACAAAAATAGACCCCAACACCCTTCCCCTCCCACCCGCCGATTCCTCCGACATGTCAGATGAAGATGACACAGAGGCTTGGCAAGTGGCCACGGGGGGAAGAAGAAAAAGGGGGAAAAAAGAACGGAAAAACAAACAAACAAAGCGGGGAGGTTTACCAGCCCCGAAACCAACACATCCACAGAAAACAAAAACACCAACACAAACGCACCAACACAGAACCCCACAACAAGTTTGACAGCGATAAACACAAACAATCCAGACCTAAAGAAATTCATTAGGTCAAACACTAACATAACAGATAATGACACGAAAACAAGCAATCACCCACGCACAACACCACCACAACACATCAAAATCATACATGTAACACGGAGCACATACAATACACTGAAATCTCTCTACCCGGATACAGTAGGGAGATTCCAGAAATATTCATAAAAAAAACTATACAAAAACCTTCTGAGAGAAGGTTGTGAGGCCAAGAGCCAAGAACTTTCGGATAGTAAGTAACTCTCTCTCTCTCTCTCTCCTTTCGTGTGTAAAACACAAATTTTGATAGAATCATGGTGAAGATTGGCTGTGTGAATGTGCGTGGCTTGGGGTCGCCTTGGAAACAAGGGTACCTCTTAAATGACATCAAGTTACACAATTTGGATATCATAGCCATTAGTGAGACCAGACTCCATGAACCGCGGGCCCTAAAGTCCATGTTTGGCGGACAGTTTAACATTTATTTTTCTCCCTGTCTGCCGAGGATGGGCGGTAGTGGCACGGCGGTTCTTTTTCGCAAGAGTCTGGATCTCCAAGTAAAGACGATATTTACGGACCCGGAGGGTAGACTGGTTGTCCTAGATGTGGACGGCAGCGATGGAGGCGCTTTTCGGTTGCTGGCAGTTTATGTGCCTCCTTTAACAGGTCGGTCAGACTTCTTTCGACGTCTAGAAGTATTCCTGGGAACGTCTCGTCCCTTACTTTTATTGGGGGATTGGAATGCTACCTTGGACACGTATCTAGACTACGTGGGGAGTGACAAAACTAGAAGGGGATGCAAAGGCCTCATAGACCTGCTCAGATGCTTCCAGTTGTCTGACAAGTACCGACTCGACCACCCAAATGTGCCAACGTGGACTTGGAGCAATCGCATTGGGTCGTCGAGATCGTATCTAGATAGGATAGTGTGTAGGACAAGAGATAGAGATAGTTTAGGATGTCCACAGTTCCACATAGTCAGCTACACGGATCACAAACTTGTGACGTGTACGCTAGACTTAGATAAGGCACATAGGCAGGGTCCCGGTTACTGGAAACTCAACGCGTCTTTCCCGTCGAGACAGGTTTTCAGAGACCGGATTACCAGGTTAGTAAAGAGGGCTTTGACGGGAGCCATCGTCAACAACAAATGGTGGTTTGCCCTCAAGAGAGCAGTAAGGGCGGAAGCAATAAGGTATAGCAGGGCACTAGCTGTAGAGAGGAACAGAGTAGAGAGGGAGCTAGTGATAAAGTTAGAAGAAGCATTGCGAAGTGGCATCGCATCCGACGTTTTAGCGGCGAGGTTGGCCCTCGACCAACACTTCAATGCTAAACACGAAGGGTGTGCTGTCAGGGCAAGGATGCGTGCTCTGAGGAATGAAGGTGTTGGAGCCGCACGAGAGGCCCGGGTGGCGGAGGCGCAGCGGGGTAACAGAGCCACCATCCGGTCTCTGGTAGACGAACAGGGGCGCGAATTGCTCGAGCCGAGCAAGATGTGCGAGGCGTTTCAGCGGCATTTTGCCCGACTGTTCGGGAGGAGTGGCGAGCGAGAAGGCAGGGTGGACTTTAGTGCCTACCTGCACAGCTTGCCACGACTCTCGGCAAGAGAGGCGGAGTGCTGCGAAGGGGTCATCACGGCGGAGGAGGTGAGGGACGCGATGGCGGGTTGCTCGACGGACAAATCTCCGGGTTTGGATGGTCTGCCCTACGAGCTTTACAACTGTATGCCAGACTTGTTTGGAGACGTCTTGGCGGCCGTGTACTGCAACTGGCAGCAGAACGGGAGCATTCCCGGTTTTGTGAGCCGAGGAGCGGTAACGCTGCTGAGGAAAGATCCAAACAAGAGGGACGCCATAGATAACTTTAGGCCCATCACTCTGCTCAATGCAGACATGAAAATTTTGGCCAAGATGTTAGCCAAGCGGTTGGCGCTTGTCATCGAGAAACTGGTCGGCACGGAGCAGACGTGCGCCTTGCCAGGCCGGAGCATCCATGACAACCTCCATCTGATGCGTTACACCATAGAGAGGGTAGTTAAGGAACCTGGCATGGGTGGGGACCTGATCAATTTGGATCAATCCAAAGCTTTCGATAGGGTAGACCATCGATACTTGGAGGCCGTCCTCGAAGCGGCCGGCTTCGGTCCCGTTTTCCGCGGCTGTATGGCTGCCTTGTACACAGGCATCCGTTCGGTTGTTCGCGTCAATGGACGTCTATCGGGACCCTTCGACATTGCACGTTCGGTTCGTCAGGGATGCCCCCTGTCGCCGCTCCTGTACGTATTGACTCTCGAGCCACTACTGCGGAAGCTGGCGACGCTGAGGGACATCCCGCGAGAACTGGGGTGCGGGACGAGCGTGTCGGCATACGCGGACGACGTCACCGTCATAGCGTCTAGCCACGAGCACATCGAGCTTGTCGGCGAGACGCTGAAAGACTACGAAGCGGTGACGGGAGCGAAAATCAACCGGGATAAGTCGGTGGGTTTGCTGCTCGGCACCTGAAGAAGCAAGCCCATACCGTCCGGCAGCGACTCAGTCGTGGGACGCTGGACGGACGGTCCGGTCAAATTGCTCGGAGTCTGGTTCGGTCCGGACCTGCAAACGGAGAAGAACTGGGACGAGATAACGAGTAGGGTTCCGATGGTGAGGCGATCCGTTTGTTGCCAACACCCGTGGTTGATGATGCGCAGACATGCGCTGAGACTGCGACATCTCCGGCTCTACGTAGACGACGGTGAGCAGGTGTGGTCGCCGTTTGTGCGACGCGCTTTCCCGCAGCTCGTCTCCATGACCGAGCTGCAGTCGTGGATCAAAAAGAGGCCGAGGAATGGCGAATGACACCGTGAGTGTCGCGTTGCTCTGCAACAACTTTGCCGTCCCGGGTCGACCTTGAGCGGCTGCATCACAACGAAGTCATTCTATAGGGGATTAGTGGAGGGCAGGTACGACGACGATCTCGGGGCGAACCTGGGCGTCGACGAGGAATACCTGACCCGTATAAATGACGAAGCCACCTTGACAATGATTCTATAAAACGTTTTAAAATTTTGTAAACAGAGAGTTACTTACGTTTCTTGCATAAATAAAAGAAATTTTATTTAACAAACTGTGACACTAAGGACCGAGGTTACCGTGGTCTTTTCGTAGGTTTTTCTTTCCACGGATAACCTCCCCATTTATTGGGAATTTTCTGTGTTATTTCGTATTTTTTGTAAATACCCCAAACGTTTTGCGATGTTTTTTTTTCATCATTGTTCCCACTTTTGTTTTTTTTTTCTGCTTTGTTTTCGCCCCCCTCGAAAAGAAAAAACTCTACATTTGTATTTTGTCCCCTCTGTGTTGAGCCCTGCGTGGCTAATAAATAAACATATCTATCTATCTATCTATCTATCTATCTATCTATCTGTTTGCAAGATTCTTTATGTGAGTTCGTGTATTCTGTTGTGTCTGGAGAGACTCATTCTCTTTTAGTGCTTTATAATTTAACATACTTGCCGGTAAAATTTCCACTTTTTTCACTTTTTTTTTCTAAAATTTCCGTTGCATCTTGCAACCTTTTCAATAGTTTTGACACGGTCCGTTATTCACATGGTGTCACTTTTAGTTTGTTTGTGCGTATGTGTGTGGGTCAGTGTGTGTGTGTGTGTGTGTGTGTGTGTGTGTGTGCCTATACATGCATGTATGTATGTATGTGTGCATGTGTGTGTATGCATGTATCTGTGTGCATATGTATATATGTATGTATGAATATATATTTGAATGTAAGCATATTCATGTGTTTGCGTGTTCGTATTTGTGTGGTTTCATATGTGTGTGTGTGTGTGTGCTTGTATATGTGTTTGTGTACCTCTGTCTCCTTGTGTGTGCATGTCTGAATGTTTGTGAGTGTGTATGTATTTTGCAACTATGTACCGTGTTTGTATGTATGTATGTGCATCACAATATGTGTGTACGTGATGTGCATCTCCATATGTGTGTACCTGTGTCTCCATATGTGTCCTTGTGTGAAGTAAAGTGTGTGTATATATGGTCATGTGTTTCAGTCTTTATTTGCGTATACATGCTTGTTTGTTCATATAACCTATGTGCCTATCCCTCTGTATGTTGATCGGTTTATTTTCATATCCATATGCTTACATACATGTGCATATACATATATACATACACCCCCCCCCACACTTACATCTATCTCCATAACAGTCCACTAACTATTCTACTCTACCTGTGTAAACTGTGGGTATGGTGGTATGATATCTACTATGTATATTTCCTATTCAGTATTGGGGAAGTTTTGTCTGAGTGTTGGGTTCTTTGGATGCTTGGATAAAATGCAGATGTCAAGTTGACCCAGATTGTTTCCATGCTGGTCCTTGGCATGTTGGTAGATTATGGAAGACTGTTTTTTGTCGTCATATTTTCTCAAATGTTCATTTAGTCATTCCGCAATGCTCCTAGATATCTCCCCTATGTATGTCATGTTCATGTCTTTAAAAGCACCTTCTATGCATCTTATGCTGTAAACTACATTTCTAGTTCTACAGTTAATTAACCATTAACTTTTTGCCGATCCGCTAAGTTACAGGGACGCAAAGATCAGTTGTCAAGCGATGGTAGGGGAAGAAGCAAATACACTAATATAGACATATACAAACACACACGCACATATTCGTCGTGCTTCTTTCAGCTTCTCTCTACCAAATCCATTCACAAGGCTTTGGTCTGCCCGAGGCTATAGTAGAAGACACTTGCTCAAGGTACCACGCATATTTGTACATACACAACCATATTACATATTTTGCAAAAATGTTGCATTCTTGTGTTGAATTTAGGGAAGTGAAGCCACAGTTTCAAGAATATGTGGATGTGAAATAATGCTATGATTTCAATACATATAACTTATCGAACTTGCATTCAATTAGAGTTTGCCTTATTAAAGGATAGAAAAGAACAAACAAAACTTTATATGATTCGTGATATTCATTTATTAAATTTTCTATACGATGATACTTTCAAAATTTAAACGAATTGTCTCTGATTAACGAAAGGAAGTTAACTAAATGTTTTATAACGTTTTATGTGATACGTTAAAAACGGTTTCAAAGTTAGCGTCAGTAGCATTCATGTACTCCATTAATAATAACATCATTTATTACATTTTTAGAATTAATAATTTTCATAATGAATTTAATTATATATATCATTGAATCATTATCGAGCAAATTGGCACGTTACATTCTTAGACAATTTAAGAATCAGTTGATTTAACATAAGAAATAATGGTAACCAAAAGGCCAATAATAAACATTACAACAATTCTGACTACTAATATCGTATACTTGTGTTCCACAACATCTTTTGTCTGGGAATTTATAAGGGGTTGTTCCACAACAGGCATTTGCTGTTGAATTTTTAGTTTTGATTACGCCGTTGCAACAATACTTGGTCAATGGACTATACCATCCTGCAGAAGGAGGGCAGTAATGCGATGCATGGAAAGACTGCACTGCTGTAAATGACGAAAATAAATAAATGTTATCAGTAAATCTTATAACACATGCGTTTGGAAAGTGGAAAAGAAGAAAAAGTCGCTTGGTCAAATATCCGCACATCGTATCCGTATTAATTCGTATATTTTAGAGAAAAATTAAATTAGAAATCTACTTTCATATAATGTGAACATTCAAAGAAAGTAATTTTTTCACAAATCTGTATCTACATATGCACATACATACACACAAACATACATACAAACATACATACATACATACACACATACACACATACATACATATACACATACATACGTATGTACGAATGTATGAATGTATGTTTGTATGTATGTATGTACGTACGTATCTTCTGTATTTAATCATGTAATTTTTTCCTCTGAAGAAAGAGCTGGTTTCTAATAAAGATACAAAACTCTATCTTTTGAATGTAGATAAAGAAAACAATGTTACATTTTATACTTGAGTAAAATCTTGCAGAGTTTCACTTACAAATTGTATTTGTAAATGTGCAAATCAGTTCCTTGATCTTTTTTTCAGAGAATCCAAGCTTATCTTGATTGACTATGATGCGTTTACTTAGAAAACGCATTGCTCGAATTATTATTGGCATAAATGTATATTTGTAATCCGGATATAGAAGCAAGAGGTTTCGAAACAGTTGTCCATAGTTATCTTCTTTCGCTTTGATATTTTGACAGTAGCAGGATAGCTGACCTCTACGACGGTATAAAAAAAAAAAGGAAAATATCCAGCCTGTTATTATTACACTTAACTGATGTTTTGACTGAAATGTTCCACCGATATTCTTTGAACTGAAAATTGTGTATGTATTTAATAACAGAGGCATTCTCTGTGCATGTGTCAGAATAGTCTTTTTACAGAATGGCATTATATATCGTTTTTACGATATACATACAAGATGGTGCCCGCAGTATCAAACGTGCAGGTGTAGAGGGTCGTTTAAAAATATAATTTTTGAACGTTCCTTTGTGCATTTATGCCGACTCTTCAGCTTAAATCGGTAACTGGTTTATGTCTCCCATTACACATAAGAGAACGTAGCATTATTCCAACGTAGCATTATTCAAAGTGGATTTAAAAGATATCTCTCATACCACGTGGAATTTCACTAACATGATTATGCCTGAAACTAACAAAACCACCACCGACGAAAACCGCTCTACAATACCGATGAGATAAGAAGACGCATGTGACCAACTTGTGCAGTAAACTAAACCATATGTGCACCAACTTAAAACGTATGTGAAAGATAATCTTTTTAAGATTGTCGAGTCCTTCATATAACTTGGATGTGTAGTAAATAAGATGGAACGCAGTACCTTTTGTATCCTCAAAATCTAAGGTAACTATCTTCTCTGTAGACGAAGCAACCTTGGCCTACTTTGGAGCATGTGAGTATGGGTGTGCCATTTGCATGGATTGTCTCTTTGTCTCCGGTTCAAAGTGATGAAGCCAACATTCAACATAGGCTAGGAAACGTTTATGGAAACCAGCTGGTTGTGTCTAAATGTTAGATTTTCTCGTGATATGACCAGCCTGATGCGTTTTAGATCAGGATCCATAAAACTAGCATGCACCGAGCATGTCATGGTTATTGTGAAACTCCCTCACGGAATACGCTAAAACCATTGTTTGATTTATAGTCAGTCATCTATCATCCTTCACTATGTAGCGTACATACACGATCAATGTTTTCTTCGGCGTGGTAGTTGCAGGACGTCTACACCTTTGGTTATCTTCAAGGCACACACTTCCCCTCCTAAATTCAGCTACTCACTTTTGCACAGTTGATGAAGCTGGACAGTAATCCACACCTGTAGAAACCATGTCAGCATGAATGTCGTTGTAGATTAAACCATTTTTTCTGCAGGTAGTTCATAAAACCACGATGCGAAACTTTCTCCCCTTTCAAGGAAAGTGTCCAAAAATTACATTTGAAGTCTTCTTTAAATAGTCAGATTTCAGTTTAACTGGAAGGAAAAATGCAGGTATTTATCTGAAAAGTTGAAGTGAATGCATCCAACATTCTTTCAGTCTACCCTCGTATTTTGCTAGTTTTCAGAGCGTCAAGCAGAGCAAAGTTTAAGGCAGAATCTAATTAACTAAATATCTCATGTAATCGCATTTTACGTTCCACTGACTTTGTCCAAGCTACTGATTGTTAATTTATTACACGGCCAGACATATCGGTGCAAGCGTAAGACTCGTTAAAATCTCAGTTCTTGATCAGAAAATAATTTCATCAATCAGAAATTTAAGAAGACAAAGTTGATTTCGGTGAGAATTGATCACAAAGTAGTGGACTGTTGGTAGTCATATTATGAGACTTTTACTGACTCAAACAAAATAATAATTTAATAACATACGCAGGAGTTTTCATACATTAAGGAAAGGGATAAGACTTGACTTGACTGTATATCATCGACCCACTGATGAGTGAAAGTTAACATCGACTTGGCCCTAATCAAACGAGGAACATAAAAAGCCTTAACTAAATACCACAAGATTAGGAACATTCCCTCAGTCCACCAATTCATAGCTACAACACAAACGAATACATAAATAAGAAAGAGAAGTAATAAGTGGAATGTAAATATTATTCTAGTTTTTCTTACCTGTTACAAACAACAGGAAAGCGAAGATGATTAATGTTCTTTGCATCATGGTTGCCTTTTGGTCAATTGCCCGAACAGAAACTGAATCTGGAAGGATTTACCATCGATATTTATACATTTGGTGAACAATTGAAACGAACTTCAAAACGTGTGTGATGGGAATATCTCACGAAAATTATTAAGAAAACAAAAGATGCAAATTAAGACTGACAAATATCAAAATAAATGCATATATCTGAAGGTTATTTTTAATCATATTCTTTTGTTTGTAGAAACATTAATTGTTTTCATTAAAGCAAACTGGATTGGTGGCGTTGGAAATAATCAGGTTTTGTAACACCTGATAGCAATACCATTATACCTTGATTAATGTTTCCATACAGAGAATGAGTCAGTAGAAGACATCTCGCTTTTAAAATGAGAAATGTCTTAAATTTGTAAATTTTGAAATCAAAATACAAATTTAAACATGCTTAAGCGCTTACTCTCTGCTGGTACAAATATTTCAATATGATATTTCATGCATTTATGTACAATAGCGTCGTTAGAAAACAATCAAATAATGTTGCAACAGGATGTATTAGGTTACTTTTAGCATCAGTTAAATGCCCCCGTTCTATAAACAGATATTTAAGTTAATAAAATATAAGACTGCTCAGACCAGGAGTTTTCAACCGGGGTACATATAAAAAAATATTAACGGTCCACAGATGCAATATAGTAAATTGGGAGTTCAGGGAAAATTTTCAGGGTCATAAAAAAATTGTGCTTTAGACCAGTAGTTTCCAATGTGGATCCTGTCTTCTAACTTTCCAATTAAGCACTCTCAGACTTACAAACTTGTTTTATAAAGATGTCCTGAAAAATGTTGCTAGAAAACCTGTCTTTACTTAAAATACAATGAAAAAATAATTAAAAAAACCCAAAATATTTATCTATGAAGCTGGGTATAAAATTCCCCAGGGAATTCCCGAGAAAAGGGAAAGAAATATTACTTTGCAAACACAATATTAACAACAATGATGCTGAGAACAGCTGCAACAACAAAATTAAAAAAAATTGCACGCTCACATAGACGCAAACCTATCATTTACTATCTACTGGAACAAATATTTCAGTCTGATACAGCATGCATTTGTGCACAATAGCGTCGTTTAATATTGCAAAGATGTGCTAGCTCTCTTCTGGCGCCTGTTATAATTCTCCGTTCTACAACGATGAAAATAACATGACGAACGCGACCCAAACTCTATCATAGTATATGTGCATCTATGTGTATGTAGAAAGAACATACATATGCACACATCTATCTATCTATCTATCTATCTATCTATCTATCTATCTATCTATCTATCTATCTATCTATCTATCTATCTATCTATTACTGATTAGATGTCTGGATTAAAATTAATGGAAAAATGTGGATAACGTATGATTAACAAGAATGAAGTGGGGACGTGGGGACACCACAAGCCACGTACCATCACTAATCACTTTTTAAAATTTGTCCGTAGATGTTTGTGCTCAAGTTTGGTCGTTCACGCTCATCAAACGCGCCACTGTCATCAATCTTACTGCAAACTTCGTCCGTAGGAGGTATTTTCTCTCCACCCTTATTTTCCTTTTTAGTTGTTGTTTAAAATGGTTTATCAAACCAAGGCTGGAGAGAAAGAAACCTGTAGCGATTCCTTTCACGCGTGTCAACTATACGATCTCTTTTGCGAAAGCCACTAAGCAGAGAAAAGTTTCCTGCCTTTCCTTGTTGAGAGGCGATGGAACGATCGTGATAAAGGACTCAGTTGACAGCTGTACCCTACCTATGCGTGACAGCATGTATCCTACATAAAGTCATAGCTCTGATATCCAAAAGCACTGTACGATTGTGTGCAGAACAGTTCCACTTCTCTGCTCGCATCCGGATATGTCAGCGTGGTAGAACTACCGTGTCTAAAAAGCTTGTCTCGAACGGGTAATGCTCCTCGGTAGCACTGCCAGGCTAGGGATTTCCGTTAGTTATTCATAGGCTCCGGTCCGAAAGTCCTCCGGAACAGACTGACAACTTGACTCTCATCGAAACCCAGAGTCTCCCCTAGGACGTCATCACACGTGCCTGTAACCAACCCTCTATAAAGGATAAGGTGGAAGCGCTACTGCTCGCTTTGCCCGTCTGGGAGACAGGGGAGAGGGCCTGACGGCACTCCGCTTGCCACGCAACCCACCTAGTTCTACGTCTGATCTCCGGATTCAGCTAACTAAAGGAGGTGAGCTGAGCTATGGGAAAACAAGCTTAGCGAACGATGACCACACCTGCTCACCATCTAGGTAGAGCCAGAGATGTCTCAGTCGCAGTGCATGCCTGCACATTTTAGCCAAGTTATCCCTATCTCCGCATTTAGTGGCTGTTACAGCAGATAGAGCATCTGACCAGTGGAAATTCTGCCTCTCCACAAAAAACGGAAGTGCAGGCGTCTGGCTTGAGCAGCCACGAATCTGGACAAAGCACGACAGTTAGGCGGTAAGTGATGACAGAGGCGTGAACACATCTGCCACCTCCACCCTTCCTTTCAGGGATAGCTTCCTCCTAGACAATGTTTAGGTGAGATGGGCCACCCTGCTCGTAACCTTGCTCCAGTTTCTCTCTATCTGGAGGTCTGGTCCAAATCAGACCCCTAACAATTTCACCTGGCTGTCCGTCCAACGTCCCACGACTTTGTTGGGTGGCATCGACCTGCCTTTCCTGGTGCCGAGCTGCAGGCCGATTGACCTGTACTGATTTACTTTTGCTTCTGTCTCCATTTCGTAATCCTTAATGGCACCACCTCCTTGTTGCAGGTGATTGTCGCTAGATTCGATGGCGGTGATATCCAATACCGTACTCCCGCAATACCATTCTCCCGCACCCTAGATCACGTGGGATGCCTCTCAAAGCATCCATTTTCAGTTGTAATGGCTCAAGACATGCTGTGAAAAAAAGCTTGTCTCGAACGGGTAATGCTCCTCGGTAGCACTGCCAGGCCAGGGATTTCCGATGGTTATTCATAGGCCCCGATCCGGTGAAAAAGTGTGAATAAGATAACGGCATCTGCAGAATCAGCAGCCTGCGGAAATGATCCAAGAATTCTGTAGCACTTTGTATAAGATATAATTCGAACAAAGAACAGCACAAATACAGTAGTGAAGAATTGACAGGTAAGAGCATTGCCGACAAGGGAACAAAATTACCAATGGATGGAAAACTTTCAAGAAATATTTAACGAACTGTACAACCATGGCGATCAAAAGAATAAGCTAGCCCTAGTTGTGGATATAGATATAGATAAAATAATGAAAGCAATTAAAGAATGGAAATACAACGAAACTGCGGAAATCAGTATGGAAATGCTCAAACATGGTGGAAATACTGTAGCGAGTGAATTGTCATGTCTGATGAATACTGATGGAGTGGGCAAAGTTGGCGAGGGGGATTCAGAGTGAAATTGCAGAATAAGGAAGATCTGTCCAACAACAGTAACTAGCTTTTAGTTATTGGTAAACTTTTCTGAGCAGTACTTCTAAACAATGATGAGGGAAGCTGTTGAAATTGTACTACGAGAGGAACAAGATGGATTTCGCAACAACCTATTCTGTACTGAGCAAATCTTCACATTCAGAAATATAACTGAACAGTATGTTGAGCATTAAATATCACAGAAGCTAAATGTTATTGACTTTAGAAAGGCATTTCATAGTCCTTTTGGAGAACTATCTTGCACTATGGCATTCTTTAACACTTTGTCAATCTCCTTAAGGATTTCTACTGAAATTCGCCATACCGTGTTCGAATGGAAACAGGGAAAATAAACTTCATAGGCATCATTACTGGATTGAAACAAGGAAAGCTGCAGTTTTTCGTCTCCTCCTTTTCTTACTGGCAGTAGACTTTGGATACAAATATGCTGGGTAAAGGAATATCATGGAAAGAAGAGATGAAACTGAAAGACTTGCTTGCTCAAGATTATAAAATCCTTCAGAGATTCATATCAGAATTAAAACAATGTTAAAAATATTAGTGTGAGAGTCAGTATGGAGAAGAACAAAACAACGAAGATTAAATTTGATGACCGTCGAACAACAGCGATAATAGAATTCAATCGAAAAGATATCGTGCTATAAGTATGGAAGACATTCAGAATCTTTGTGGTTTTCATCAGTGATTAAAATTACCTTTACAAAAATAGAATAAAATAAAATAATGTATCATATAGATGTAGTTTTTGACGCTGAATCCAAGTTTGTTATTCGTTTATTCCAGAAAATAGTCAAAAGCTACGAACAAATAAACTGTTGCTAGAAATAACACTCAAAACATTGTTTAAAACAGAAATTAGTTAAAAAAAATCATGAACGAAAATTTGCAATACACTCTATGATTTTGTGTGGAGGCGCAATGGCCCAGTGGTTAGGGAAGCGGACTTGCGGTCATAGGATCGCGGTTTCGATTCCCAGACCGTGCGTTGTGAGTGTTTATTGAGCGAAAACACCTAAAGCTCCACGAGGCTCCGGCAGGGGATGGTGGCGAACCTTGCTGTACTCTTTCACCACAACTTTCTCTCACTCTTACTTCCTGTTTCTCTTGTACATATAATTCAAAAGGTCAGCTTTGTCACACTGTGTCACGCTGAATATCGCCGAAAACTACGTTAAGGATACACGTGTCTGTGGAGTGCTCAGTCACTTGCACGTTAATATCACGAGCAGGCTGTTCCGTTGATCGGATCAACTGGAACCCTCGACGTCGTAAGCAACGGAGTGCCAACTATGATTTTATAAAATACTCACTTCTGATTGGCTAAAATACCCAAATTTTGCAACTTTTAGAGGCTAATAACTTTTTAATTGTGGATTTATAGGGAAAATGAATTTCATTTCCATAATTAGTATACAAAACTTACTCCATATACCAAATTTGAAAACAGTTGGAACAAAATTGTACACAGCGACGAAAACCACAAAGATCCGACATTCATCACTCTGGATAGCACCATCTGTACCAATAACATCATTGAGTCTGCTGACAACCATGAAATCTGCAACTATATTCCAGAGGTTCTGCCCTATTTGGCCTATCACCACCATCGGCTAAACACTCAAAGATGCAAATCTGTAACAAAATGGTTCTCCTAGCAGCTCTTTATGACAAAGAGATATGGAAGAGCACCGTGAAAACAGAAAACTAGATGCGTTTCATCAAGGATGTTTGAGAAATTCTTGAGATCTTTCTGGCATAACCATTCATGTATTGAAGACAGCGAAATCGTTACAGATCAAATATAAAAACTAGCAAGTCATATATTCCGGCTACCAAAAAGAACATCATTCTAAATCAGCTAGATACCAACAGATCGGAATGGAAGAGAGAAAGGCGAGAGAAAAGCGGAGCGAATCGGAACTAATAAAAAAGAATTTCCTGCCCTATGTCTACGTGACCCCAGGAAAAATTGATATGTTATTTTATCGAACTCCAAGAAGATTGAAAGTTAATGTCGACCTTGTAACAAATACCACAACGTTATGGCAATTTTCTCACATTGAAACAAAGAAATACTAATTTATGCATCATGCAAGAGAACATAGGAAAACGATTTAACATTAAAATCCCATGTTACATAATTGGTTTTGCATTGAAATTCATCAATGTGCATATGGGTCAGTGTGAAATGAATTAAAACTGAGATTATTATAAAGGCATCACAAATATTTAACAGTATTTTGTGTGCACATGCATAAACACACCAACGCGTGCGCGCATTTGTATTATGTATGTATGTAGGGATGTATATATTTATGCATGTGTGTATGTGTGTATGAATGCATATGTGCATGCATATATGTATGCATAAACGTATGCTCGTGTATATACATAAATATGTTTATATCCTTTTCTTACTAGTTTGTATATCTATCTTTTTGTGCATGTATGTATGCATGTATATATATATGTGTGTGTGTGTGTGTGTGTGTGTATGTGTGTGTATATGTATATATGTGCATATATGTATGGATATATGCATATATGTATGGAAATATGCATATATGTATGGATATATGCATATATCTATATATTATTTATATTATCATATGATCGAACGCCACGTATCCTTTTCCAAGTAAGTTTTATCTTAATAATTACAATGCGCACTGTTCTACTATCTCTCTCCCTCTTTCGTTCTTCATCCTTTCTGTTTTTCTCTCCCACCCTTTCCTTATTCTTCTCTCCCTTTAACCGTTCCCTCTCTATTTCACTCCTCCTCTTCCTCCTTGACTCGCTCGTCGCTGACACGTGACAAAAGAGGTTCTTTCGTCCTGCCCACTGGTCTTCCTAAAGAACAGACCTGTTTTTCTGTCTCTTCTACTTAGCATTCATAATAATTTTTCTATCGTCTTGACTCATAGCCCTCACCATTTGTATTTACTGTTTTTATTGCTTTTTTTGTCTTGTTCTCACTGTCCTCATTAAATGACACACCACAACATAAACGACAAAAACATAAAAGACAATGGGTTTTACAGCGTGTAAACAATACAAATAACAATTAAAATTGAACAAATTAAAAATTCACAATAGGGGAGGCGCTTTAAGGTCCTAATGGAATAACCTAGAAAAGCCACCGGTACCTGATGAAGAGGGTAAGAGCCCTTCTCTTTAGTTCCCTTTTTTTACAAGTGCACACTCAGAATAGGTCTTTTCACACTGGCTATTCTTCCAACGTTAACCCACCTTTCAACAAACTTGCTCCAAGGCAACACTTCCCTTTCCACCATCAACTTTCTTTTCAAGTGAAACTTGAAAAAGTTGATGATGGCTTAGCCAAAGAGGTAAGTGTTTGTCTTTAGCCCTATCAAATGCGTCCACCATACTACCTCTTTCACTACAATCACTGGACAAATAAAAATTGCCTGCCCCTCCCGCCCAAAAGAGGGCGGCGGGGCAATCCTCACTATGGATTCAGCTGATAGCCGGATGCTTCTTACGCGCGACAGTAGGTGTTCGACGTAATCCCACACGTCAGCAATACTCAGGCACTGGATTAGGACGTGCAGAACAGTTTCATCATACTGGGCACACCCCGGACAGGCCCGGCTGACGGCACTTCCGTGCCTGTAGATTTTATCTCGAACTGGCAGCACCCCTCAGTAGCACTGCGAGGCAAAGAATTCCTGGACGTTATCCATAGGCCCAGGCCCGAAAGTTCTCCGAAACAGACCGGTTAGTTGATCCTCATCGATGCCGAGTGTTTCCCCGAGAACGTTGTCGCACTTTCTCTGCACGAGCCCTCTATAGAACGCTAGAGTGGCACTACCAACGACCGCATTGTCCGCCTGGCGGAGGGCTGTAAGCGCTTGACGGCACTCGAAGTAGCAAGTGCCCCTCCTCGGTCTACGCCTAATACAGGATTGCAGCTCAGTCAAAGAGACGAGCTGTGGAAAAGTGACTGTTACAAACGGTGGCCACACCTGATCACCGTCAAGGAAACGCTGGAGATGCAGCAACCTCAGCACATGTCTGTGCATCAGCAACCACAGCATGTCCAGCGGCTGTTGACACCAGATGGAGCGCCTGAACTGTAGAATACGCCCCTTCCACAGAAAGCGGAAGAGTAAGTGCACCAAATTGGTCATCCAGAAAACAAGACGAGGGACGACAGTGTAGCGGTAATAGATGACAGATACGATGTACGCATCCGCCATCTCCGCTCGACCTTTCAGTGACAGCTTCCTCTCGGCCCATTTCTGGGTGAGATTTTCCACTCTGCTTGTCACCTCGTCCCAGTTTTTCTCCACAAGACACCGAGCAACTTAACGCGACTGTCTGTCCAATGCCCTACGACGCTGTTGGACGGTATGGACTTGTCTTTTCAGGTGCCGAATTGCAAACCCACTGGTATTTCCGCGTTAATTATTGCTCCTGTTACCGCTTCATATTCTTGTAGTGTTTCGCCAATAATGAGGTCTATAAGAAGAAGAAGAAGAAGAAAACAAAAAGAAGCTAAAGACTTTTCATAAATAAGGAAGGGTAATATATTGCAAATCACTTTATGTGAACTAAAGACAATCATTGTAGTGGGTCAGTATAGGAATGCCACTAGTACCAAATTTGGTTTGATGGGTGAAAATATATTTGACCACAAGACATTAACTAGCGACAAAGTTAAATGGACAAAAGGGAAAATAGGATAAAATTGACAACTCTGACAATTGCCAAGGAATAAAAATAATAACGGGGATACTCGCGATGTGTGTGTGTGGAGGGGAGTAGTGAAAATCTTTAGTCCAGATAAAATGATTTGCTATACATTGTCCCTTCCTCATATATTAAGTTCTTCTTCTTCTTCTTCTTCTTCTTCTTCTTCTTCTTCTTCTTCTTCTTCTTCTTCTTCTTTTTCTTCTTCTTCTTCTTCTTCTTCTTTTTCTTCTTCTTCTTCTTCTTCTTCTTCTTCTTCTTCTTCTTCTTCTTCTTCTTCTTCTTCTTCTTTATCGTATTACCCCTCTCTATCCTCCCCATATGATTTCTATGCAATTGTTGGAAGTTAACAAGTATTTATCATTAATAAAGTGATCATCTTCGCTTCTTACACCCGTTCCAATTAATATTCAATAATTTAATTACAAAGATTTGTACATTAAATACATGTGCATTATTTCATCGCTGAAACAAGTAAAAAAGTAAAAGAGTAATAAATAATTCTTAACTTCCTTATCTCCATTTTCTTTCCTTCTTTTAACTGGATATAAACGATATGCTTAATATATATACACCTATTGTTTCAAGGAAATGTCATTCCTCAACAATACTAAGTGTTGAACGAGTATTTCCTTGGATGTAACAAGAAAACAATTAAATTTTGGAAAAATAAAATTTTGGAGAAATTAAATGAAAAGTTTTTTAAAAGAATATTCGCATGGTATTCAAATACAAGGACCATTTTCCTTGTTTCTGCTTCTCTGTCTCTCCTGTTTACTCTTGTGGGATCGAGGTCGTTGTGAATTCTTGTCAGAGAAGAAGAAGAAGAAGAGGAAGGAGAAGAAGAAGAAGAAGAAGAAGAAGAAGAAAAAGAAGAAGAATGCGGGAGTGATATGGTATTTGTAGACTATTTATAGTCAAGTGCCTTAAAAGTAACTTGTGGATGTTAGTAGTGACTGAATTCTTGAGATATCTCTTTTGAATGTATTGTTTTTAATATTTGTGTAGGTGTTATTCTAAACAGCAGTGGTAGTAAAGTAAGGAAGGAGGTGGAGGAGAGTAAGAAGAAGAAGAAGAAGGAGAAGGAGGAGGAGGAGGAGGAGGAGGAGAAGAAGAAGAAGAAGAAGGAGAAGAAGAAGAAGAAGAAGGAAGGACTCTTAAAGTCAAAACCACCATAATAAATACATTATACCAAACGCGAGGGAAATGCAACTCTCGAAGCAAGTCTTTTAAAACAGATTCAACCGTAGATCATATGATTTCATAATTAGTGCACAAAATGCACTTTTGAATCGTCAGTACAGGGATAATCAAGACAAGAATGAACTAAAACATCAACATACCAGACGAATATACATATACTACTGTTTAATTTTTCCTGTCTTGGTTTGTGTTTGCTACCTTGGAACCTTCTGTTTAGCAGGTTATCCACTAAGCAGGAAGAGCTATTCTAAGAGCGCGTTCTGACTCATCTTCGAAACGCCTAGTTTAGAATAGAGGCAGCTGATGAAGGAAAAGTTCTATAAGTGGCTCGTCTGTTTTCCTATGTGTTCGTTCTGTTGTCTGTAAAAAAAAGTCCGTTTTTGTGCTTTATGTTCCCGTTCCTTTTCTGACGTCCTGTACCCGGATATGCATCCATATATACATGTGGATGTAGGTATGTACATATATGTATGTATACATGCATATGCACATATATCATTTGTATTATATCTATCTATCTATCTATCTATCTATCTATCTATCTATCTATCTATCCATCTATCTATCTATCTATCTATCTATCTATCTATCTATCTATATGCGAGTAAAAATAAATACAAAAAAAGGTGGGTTTTTTTGTATGATTGTGTATAGAGGAATATATTATTTTGTTTAAAAGAGTTCCAACACTGTCTGTTTTTTATGTTTTATTTATATTCCTGCAGAACTAATGTGGGGTATAGAATATGGAATATACAATATATAATATACAATATACAATATAAAATAAAATAAAATAAAAATGGATGGCACCATGAAAGAAAGTATTGAATGTAGATGAAATATTGAGTGTTCAATATAAAGGATCAAATATATAAATATATAAATATAAATATATAGAGGCGACTCGAGTTTCAGGGCTATTTCCCTTCGTCATGGCCGGTATGACAGACTTTAACAGACTATAGATTTGGTTTGCAAGATTCTTTATGTGAGTTCGTGTATTCTGTTGTGTCTGGGGAGACTCATTCTCTTTTAGTGCTTTATAATTTAACATACTTGCCGGTAAAATTTTCACTTTTTTCACTTATTTTTTCTAAAATTTTCGTTGCATCTTGTAACCTTTTCAATAGTTTTGACTCCGTCCGTTATTCACATAGTGTCACTTTTAGTTTGTTTGTGCGCATGTGTGTGTGTGTGTGTGTGTGTGTGTGTGTGCCTATACATGCATGTATGTATGTATGTATGTATGTATGTATGTATGTATGTATGTATGTATGTATGTGTGCATGTGTGTGTATGCATGTATCTGTGTGCATATGTATATATGTATGTATGAATATATATTTGTATGTAAGCATATTCATGTGTTTGCGTGTTCGTATTTGTGTGGTTTCATATGTGTGTGTGTGTGTGTGTGCTTGTATATGTGTTTGTGTACCTCTGTCTCCTTGTGTGTGCATGTCTGAATGTTTGTGAGTGTGTATGTATTTTGCAACTATGTACCGTGTTTGTATGTATGTATGTGCATCACAATATGTGTGTACGTGATGTGCATCTCCATATGTGTGTACGTGTGTCTCCATATTTGTCCTTGTGTGAAGTAAAGTGTGTGTATATATGGTCATGTGTTTC
This sequence comes from Octopus bimaculoides, assembly GCF_046866305.1. Lineage (NCBI taxonomy): Eukaryota > Metazoa > Mollusca > Cephalopoda > Octopoda > Octopodidae > Octopus > Octopus bimaculoides. Next base: position 32,316,824 of record NC_142935.1, read on the forward strand.
AGTCTTTATTTGCGTATGTAAGCTTGTTTGTTCATATAACCTATGTGCCTATCCCTCTGTATGTTGATCGGTTTATTTTCATATCCATATGCTTACATACATGTGCATATACATATATACATACACCCCCCCCACACTTACATCTATCTCCATAACAGTCCACTAACTATTCCACTCTACCTGTGTAAACTGTGGGTATGGTGGCATGATATCTACTATGTATATTTCCTATTCAGTATTGGGGAAGTTTTGTCTGAGTGTTGGGTTCTTTGGATGCTTGGATAAAATGCAGATGTCAAGTTGACCCAGATTGTTTCCATGCTGGTCCTTGGCATGTTGGTAGATTATGGAAGACTGTTTTTTGTCGTCATATTTTCTCAAATGTTCATTTAGTCATTCCGCAATGCTCCTAGATATCTCCCCTATGTATGTCATGTTCATGTCTTTACAAGCACCTTCTATGCATCTTATGCTGTAAACTACATTTCTAGTTCTATAGTTAATTAACCATTAACTTTTTGCCGATCCGCTAAGTTACAGGGACGCAAAGATCAGTTGTCAAGCGATGGTAGGGGAAGAGGCAAATACACTAATATAGACATATACAAACACACACGCACATATTCGTCGTGCTTCTTTCAGCTTCTCTCTACCAAATCCATTCACAAGGCTTTGGTCTGCCCGAGGCTATAGTAGAAGACACTTGCCCAAGGTACCACGCATATTTGTACATACACAACCATATTACATATTTTGCAAAAATGTTGCATTCTTGTGTTGAATTTAGGGAAGTGAAGCCACAGTTTCAAGAATATGTGGATGTGAAATAATGCTATGATTTCAATACATATAACTTATCGAACTTGCATTCAATTAGAGTTTGCCTTATTAAAGGATAGAAAAGAACAAACAAAACTTTATATGATTCGTGATATTCATTTATTAAATTTTCTATACGATGATACTTTCAAAATTTAAACGAATTGTCTCTGATTAACGAAAGGAAGTTAACTAAATGTTTTATAACGTTTTATGTGATACGTTAAAAACGGTTTCAAAGTTAGCGTCAGTAGCATTCATGTACTCCATTAATAATAACATCATTTATTACATTTTTAGAATTAATAATTTTCATAATGAATTTAATTATATATATCATTGAATCATTGGGTCAGTATCGAGCAAATTGGCACGTTACATTCTTAGACAATTTAAGAATCAGTTGATATTACATACGAAATAATGGATACCATAACCCCAATGAAAATCATAACAACAACGCTGACCAGTAGTAGTATCGTATAGTTCTGTTCCACAACAATGCTGAGTAGTACCAGCCTCATATACTTGTGTTCCACAACATCTTTCCAGCGGGAATTTAATAGGGGTTGTTCCACAACAAGCAGTATTTCCTTCATCTCCTTTAATTTTGATTTGGTCGCCGCAACAAAGGTGAGTCATTGGATTATACCATGATGCAGCAGGAGGGCAGTAATACCATGGATGGAGAGACTGCACTGCTGTAAATGACGAAAATAAATAAATGTTATCAGTAAACCTTATAACACATGCGTTTGGAAAGTGGAAAAGAAGAAAAAGTCGCTTGGTCAAATATCCGCACATCGTATCCGTATTAATTCGTATATTTTAGAGAAAAATTAAATTAGAAATCTACTTTCATATAATGTGAACATTCAAAGAAAGTAATCTTTTCTCAAATCTGTATCTACATATGCACATACATACACACAAACATACATACAAACATACATACATACATACACACATACACACATACATACATATACACATACATACGTATGTACGAATGTATGAATGTATGTTTGTATGTATGTATGTACGTACGTATCTTCTGTATTTAATCATGTAATTTTTTCCTCTGAAGAAAGAGCTGGTTTCTAATAAAGATACAAAACTCTATCTTTTGAATGTAGATAAAGAAAACAATGTTACATTTTATACTTGAGTAAAATCTTGCAGAGTCTCACTTACAAATTGTATTTGTGAATGTGCAAATCAGTTCCTTGATCTCTTTTTCAGAGAATCCGAGCTTATCTTGATTAACTATGATGCGTTTACTTAGAAAACGCATTGCTCGAATTATTATTGGCATAAATGTATATTTGTAATCCGGATATAGAAGCAAGAGGTTTCGAAGCAGTTGTCCATAGTTATCTTCTTTCTCTTTGATATTTTGACAGTAGCAGGATAGCTGACCTCTACGATGGTATAAAAAAAAAAGGAAAATATCCAGCCTGTTATTATTACACTTGACTGATGTTTTGACTGAAATGTTCCACCGATATTCTTTGAACTGAAAATTGTGTATGTATTTTATAACAGAGGTATTTTCTGTGCATGTGTCAGAATAGACTTTTTACAGAATGGCATTATATATCGTTTTTATGATATACATACAAGATGGTGCCGCAGTATCAAACGTGCAGGTGTAGAGGGCCGTTTAAAAATATAATTTTTGAACGTTCCTTTCTGCATTTATGCCGACTCTTCAGCTTAAATCGGTAATTGGTTTATTTCTCCCATTACAAATAAGAGAACGTAGCATTATTCCAACGTAGCGTTATTCAAAGTGGATTTCAAAGATATTTCTCATACCACGTGGAATTTCGCTAACATGATTATGCCTGAAACTAACAAAACCACCACCGACGAAAACTGCTCTACAATACCGATGAGATAAGAAGACGCATGTGACCAACTTGTGCAGTAAACTAAACCATATGTGCACCAACTTAAAACGTATGTGAAAGATAATCTTTTTAAGATTGTCGAGTCCTTCATATAACTTGGATGTGTAGTAAATAAGATGGAACGCAGTACCTTTTGTATCCTCAAAATCTAAGGTAACTATCTTCTCTGTAGACGAAGCAACCTTGGCCTACTTTGGAGCATGTGAGTATGGGTGTGCCATTTGCATGGATTGTCTCTTTGTCTCCGGTTCAAAGTGATGAAGCCAACATTCAACATAGGCTAGGAAACGTTTATGGAAACCAGCTGGTTGTGTCTAAATGTTAGATTTTCTCGTGATATGACCAGCCTGATGCGTTTTAGATCAGGATCCATAAAACTAGCATGCACCGAGCATGTCATGGTTATTGTGAAACTCCCTCACGGAATACGCTAAAACCATTGTTTGATTTATAGTCAGTCATCTATCATCCTTCACCATGTAGCGTACATACACGATCAATGTTTTCTTCGGCGTGGTAGTTGCAGGACGTCTACACCTTTGGTTATCTTCAAGGCACACACTTCCCCTCCTAAATTCAGCTACTCACTTTTGCACAGTTGATGAAGCTGGACAGTAATCCACACCTGTAGAAACCATGTCAGCATGAATGTCGTTGTGGATTAAACCATTTTTTCTGCAGGTAGTTCATAAAACCACGATGCGAAACTTTCTCCCCTTTCAAGGAAAGTGTCCAAAAATTACATTTGAAGTCTTCTTTAAATAGTCAGACTTCAGGTTAACTGGAAGGAAAAATGCAGGTATTTATCTGAAAAGTTGAAGTGAATGCATCCAACATTCTTTTAGTCTACCCTCGTATTTTGCTAGTTTTCAGAGCGTCAAGCAGAGCAAAGTTTAAGGCAGAATCTAATTAACTAAATATCTCATGTAATCGCATTTTACGTTCCACTGACTTTGTCCAAGCTACTGATTGTTAATTTATTACACGGCCAGACGTAAAACTCGTTAAAAGCTCAGTTCTTGATCTGAAAATAATTTCATCAATCAGAAATTTAAGAAGACAAAGTTGATTTCGGTGAGAATTGATCACAATGTAGTGGACTGTTGGTAGTCATATTATGAGACTTTTACTGACTCAAACAAAATAATAATTTAATAACATACGCAGGAGTTTTCATACATTAAGGAAAGGGATAAGACTTGACTTGACTTGCCCTTTCCTTAACGTATGAAAACTCGTGCGTATGTTATTAAATTATTATTTTGTTTGAGTCAGTAAAAGTCTCATAATATGACTACCAACAGTCCACTACATTGTGATCAATTCTCACCGAAATCAACTTTGTCTTCTTAAATTTCTGATTGATGAAATTATTTTCAGATCAAGAACTGAGCTTTTAACGAGTTTTACGTCTGGCCGTGTAATAAATTAACAATCAGTAGCTTGGACAAAGTCAGTGGAACGTAAAATGCGATTACATGAGATATTTAGTTAATTAGATTCTGCCTTAAACTTTGCTCTGCTTGACGCTCTGAAAACTAGCAAAATACGAGGGTAGACTAAAAGAATGTTGGATGCATTCACTTCAACTTTTCAGATAAATACCTGCATTTTTCCTTCCAGTTAACCTGAAGTCTGACTATTTAAAGAAGACTTCAAATGTAATTTTTGGACACTTTCCTTGAAAGGGGAGAAAGTTTCGCATCGTGGTTTTATGAACTACCTGCAGAAAAAATGGTTTAATCCACAACGACATTCATGCTGACATGGTTTCTACAGGTGTGGATTACTGTCCAGCTTCATCAACTGTGCAAAAGTGAGTAGCTGAATTTAGGAGGGGAAGTGTGTGCCTTGAAGATAACCAAAGGTGTAGACGTCCTGCAACTACCACGCCGAAGAAAACATTGATCGTGTATGTACGCTACATGGTGAAGGATGATAGATGACTGACTATAAATCAAACAATGGTTTTAGCGTATTCCGTGAGGGAGTTTCACAATAACCATGACATGCTCGGTGCATGCTAGTTTTATGGATCCTGATCTAAAACGCATCAGGCTGGTCATATCACGAGAAAATCTAACATTTAGACACAACCAGCTGGTTTCCATAAACGTTTCCTAGCCTATGTTGAATGTTGGCTTCATCACTTTGAACCGGAGACAAAGAGACAATCCATGCAAATGGCACACCCATACTCACATGCTCCAAAGTAGGCCAAGGTTGCTTCGTCTACAGAGAAGATAGTTACCTTAGATTTTGAGGATACAAAAGGTACTGCGTTCCATCTTATTTACTACACATCCAAGTTATATGAAGGACTCGACAATCTTAAAAAGATTATCTTTCACATACGTTTTAAGTTGGTGCACATATGGTTTAGTTTACTGCACAAGTTGGTCACATGCGTCTTCTTATCTCATCGGTATTGTAGAGCAGTTTTCGTCGGTGGTGGTTTTGTTAGTTTCAGGCATAATCATGTTAGCGAAATTCCACGTGGTATGAGAAATATCTTTGAAATCCACTTTGAATAACGCTACGTTGGAATAATGCTACGTTCTCTTATTTGTAATGGGAGAAATAAACCAATTACCGATTTAAGCTGAAGAGTCGGCATAAATGCAGAAAGGAACGTTCAAAAATTATATTTTTAAACGGCCCTCTACACCTGCACGTTTGATACTGCGGCACCATCTTGTATGTATATCATAAAAACGATATATAATGCCATTCTGTAAAAAGTCTATTCTGACACATGCACAGAAAATACCTCTGTTATAAAATACATACACAATTTTCAGTTCAAAGAATATCGGTGGAACATTTCAGTCAAAACATCAGTCAAGTGTAATAATAACAGGCTGGATATTTTCCTTTTTTTTTTATACCATCGTAGAGGTCAGCTATCCTGCTACTGTCAAAATATCAAAGAGAAAGAAGATAACTATGGACAACTGCTTCGAAACCTCTTGCTTCTATATCCGGATTACAAATATACATTTATGCCAATAATAATTCGAGCAATGCGTTTTCTAAGTAAACGCATCATAGTTAATCAAGATAAGCTCGGATTCTCTGAAAAAGAGATCAAGGAACTGATTTGCACATTCACAAATACAATTTGTAAGTGAGACTCTGCAAGATTTTACTCAAGTATAAAATGTAACATTGTTTTCTTTATCTACATTCAAAAGATAGAGTTTTGTATCTTTATTAGAAACCAGCTCTTTCTTCAGAGGAAAAAATTACATGATTAAATACAGAAGATACGTACGTACATACATACATACAAACATACATTCATACATTCGTACATACGTATGTATGTGTATATGTATGTATGTGTGTATGTGTGTATGTATGTATGTATGTTTGTATGTATGTTTGTGTGTATGTATGTGCATATGTAGATACAGATTTGAGAAAAGATTACTTTCTTTGAATGTTCACATTATATGAAAGTAGATTTCTAATTTAATTTTTCTCTAAAATATACGAATTAATACGGATACGATGTGCGGATATTTGACCAAGCGACTTTTTCTTCTTTTCCACTTTCCAAACGCATGTGTTATAAGGTTTACTGATAACATTTATTTATTTTCGTCATTTACAGCAGTGCAGTCTCTCCATCCATGGTATTACTGCCCTCCTGCTGCATCATGGTATAATCCAATGACTCACCTTTGTTGCGGCGACCAAATCAAAATTAAAGGAGATGAAGGAAATACTGCTTGTTGTGGAACAACCCCTATTAAATTCCCGCTGGAAAGATGTTGTGGAACACAAGTATATGAGGCTGGTACTACTCAGCATTGTTGTGGAACAGAACTATACGATACTACTACTGGTCAGCGTTGTTGTTATGATTTTCATTGGGGTTATGGTATCCATTATTTCGTATGTAATATCAACTGATTCTTAAATTGTCTAAGAATGTAACGTGCCAATTTGCTCGATACTGACCCAATGATTCAATGATATATATAATTAAATTCATTATGAAAATTATTAATTCTAAAAATGTAATAAATGATGTTATTATTAATGGAGTACATGAATGCTACTGACGCTAACTTTGAAACCGTTTTTAACGTATCACATAAAACGTTATAAAACATTTAGTTAACTTCCTTTCGTTAATCAGAGACAATTCGTTTAAATTTTGAAAGTATCATCGTATAGAAAATTTAATAAATGAATATCACGAATCATATAAAGTTTTGTTTGTTCTTTTCTATCCTTTAATAAGGCAAACTCTAATTGAATGCAAGTTCGATAAGTTATATGTATTGAAATCATAGCATTATTTCACATCCACATATTCTTGAAACTGTGGCTTCACTTCCCTAAATTCAACACAAGAATGCAACATTTTTGCAAAATATGTAATATGGTTGTGTATGTACAAATATGCGTGGTACCTTGGGCAAGTGTCTTCTACTATAGCCTCGGGCAGACCAAAGCCTTGTGAATGGATTTGGTAGAGAGAAGCTGAAAGAAGCACGACGAATATGTGCGTGTGTGTTTGTATATGTCTATATTAGTGTATTTGCCTCTTCCCCTACCATCGCTTGACAACTGATCTTTGCGTCCCTGTAACTTAGCGGATCGGCAAAAAGTTAATGGTTAATTAACTATAGAACTAGAAATGTAGTTTACAGCATAAGATGCATAGAAGGTGCTTGTAAAGACATGAACATGACATACATAGGGGAGATATCTAGGAGCATTGCGGAATGACTAAATGAACATTTGAGAAAATATGACGACAAAAAACAGTCTTCCATAATCTACCAACATGCCAAGGACCAGCATGGAAACAATCTGGGTCAACTTGACATCTGCATTTTATCCAAGCATCCAAAGAACCCAACACTCAGACAAAACTTCCCCAATACTGAATAGGAAATATACATAGTAGATATCATGCCACCATACCCACAGTTTACACAGGTAGAGTGGAATAGTTAGTGGACTGTTATGGAGATAGATGTAAGTGTGGGGGGGGGGTGTATGTATATATGTATATGCACATGTATGTAAGCATATGGATATGAAAATAAACCGATCAACATACAGAGGGATAGGCACATAGGTTATATGAACAAACAAGCATGTATACGCAAATAAAGACTGAAACACATAGACGCAAACTTATCATTTACTATCTACTGGAACAAATATTTCAGTCTGATACAGCATGCATTTGTGCACAATAGCGTCGTTTAATATTGCAAAGATGTGCTAGCTCTCTTCTGGCGCCTGTTATAATTCTCCGTTCTACAACAATGAAAATAACATGACGAACGCTACCCAAACTCTATCATAGTATATGTGCATCTATGTGTATGTAGAAAGAACATACATATACACACACCTATCTATCTATCTATCTATCTATCTATCTATCTATCTATCTATCTATCTATCTATCTATCTATCTATCTATCTATCTATCTATCTATCTATCTCTTCTCACGGACGTGCTGTCACATCGGCTGCGAAGGTAAACGTTTATTTGACCTTTTACTGTCCACATTTTGTTGGAATTTTTAAATAATTTTGTTGCGAAGCACCTAGGCTTCATTTGTGTGTATTTCCAAGGGCAGGAATTGGCCCCCAGGGGCAGTTTCGGCCCTAGCAAAATACAAAAATTTCCTTCATGACATTTGAAAAATGTCGAGAAACATAATTTTGGAACGCTTGTCTTGTTCTTTTGACGAGCATTTCCCGAGGCTTCAGATGCTAGAAGAAAAAAAAGAACAGAGTAACGCGAGCTCACTCAGTGATAGGAACGCAGCTGCTGTAATCGTCACAAACACGGCGATTACAGCTACCAACAACACTCTCAACACCACCACCACCACCACCACCATGAAAACTATGAGGAAATCTGGATCGGAGGAGACTGCTACTACAGTCTCTCCATCTACTAGCACCAGTGACAACATGAAAATTAACACCACCACCAACACCACCACCACCACCAGCAACAACAACAATAAAAACCACAACAACAGCAAGGACGTAAAGTTATCGGCCGTCAGCAATGACACCATCACCTGTTCAACAAACTCTGCTGCCACTACCACCACCTTTGAACCAGGCAGTACATACACCAACACAAACAAAGCAGGGAGATTCACATCTCCCGAAAATACTACTAACACCAATAGTAATATAAAAAAAAACAATGCTAACAGCAATAGACAGTACAAACACAGAGTTGATGAATTACATCAACTCTAAAACAAACATCACAAATAACGACATCATAACCAACAACCACCCACGTACAACACCACCAAAACACATTAAAATTATTCATGTAACACCAGCATTACACAACACAATACAATCCCTCTACCCCAACTCGGTAGGGGGATGTCAAAAATATTTGTGCAAGAAATTGTACAATAGCCTCCTTGATGAAAAATCCAAGTAGGAAACAAAACTTTCTAACGGTAAGTAACACCCCGGTCTTTTGTTTTGTGCTTTAAAGCACACGTATAAATAGAATCATGGTGAAGATTGGTTGTGTGAATGTGCGTGGCTTGGGGTCCCCTTGGAAACAAGGGTACCTCTTAAATGACATCAAGTCACACAATTTGGATATCATAGCCATTAGTGAGACCAGACTCCATGAGCCGCGGGCCCTAAAGTCCATGTTTGGCGGACAGTTTAACATTTGTTTTTCTCCCTGTCTGCCGAGGATGGGCGGTAGTGGCACGGTGGTTCTTTTTCGCAAGAGTCTGGATCTCCAAGTAAAGACGATATTTACGGACCCGGAGGGTAGACTGGTTGTCCTAGATGTGGACGGCAGCGATGGAGGCGCTTTTCGGTTGCTGGCAGTTTATGTGCCTCCTTTAACAGGTCGGTCGGACTTCTTTCGACGTCTAGAAGTATTCCTGGGAACGTCTCGTCCCTTTCTTTTAGTGGGGGATTGGAATGCTACCTTGGACACGCATCTAGACTACGTGGGGAGTGACAAAACTAGAAGGGGATGCAAAGGCCTCATAGACCTGCTCAAACGCTTCCACTTGACTGACAGGTACCGACTCGACCACCCAAATGTGCCAACGTGGACTTGGAGCAACCGCATTGGGTCGTCGAGATCGTATCTAGATAGGATAGTGTGTAGAACAAGAGATAGAGATAGTTTAGGATGTCCACAGTTCCACATAGTCAGCTACACGGATCACAAACTTGTGACGTGTACGCTAGACTTAGATAAGGCACATAGGCAGGGTCCCGGTTACTGGAAACTAAACGCGTCTTTCCCGTCGAGACAGGTTTTCAGAGACCGGATTAGCACGTTAGTAAAGAGGGCTTTGACGGGAGCCATCGTCAACAACAAATGGTGGTTTGCCCTCAAGAGAGCAGTAAGGGCGGAAGCAATAAGGTATAGCAGGGCACTAGCTGTAGAGAGGAACAGAGTAGAGGGGGAGCTAGTGATAAAGTTAGAAGAGGCATTGCGAAGTGGCATCGCATCCGACGTTTTAGCGGCGAGGTTGGCCCTCGACCAACACTTCAATGCTAAACACGAAGGGTGTGCTGTCAGGGCAAGGATGCGTGCTCTGAGGAATGAAGGTGTTGAAGCCGCACGAGAGGCCCGGGTGGCGGTGGCGCAGCGGGGTAATAGAGCCACCATCCGGTCTCTGGTAGACGAACAGGGGCGCGTATTGCTCGAGCCGAGCAAGATGTGCGAGGCGTTTCAGCGGTATTTTGCCCGACTGTTTGGGAGGAGTGGCGAGCGAGAGGGCAGGGTGGACTTTAGTGCCTACCTGCACAGCTTGCCACGACTCTCGGCAAGAGAGGCGGAGTGTTGCGAAGGGGTCTCACGGTGGTGGAGCTGAGGGACGCGATGGCAGGTTGCTCGACGGACAAATCTCCGGGTTTGGATGGTCTGTCCTACAAGCTTTACAACTGTATGCCAGACTTGTTTGGAGACGTCTTGGCGGCCGTGTACTGCAACTGGCAGCAGAACGGGAGCATTCCAGGTTTTTTGAGCCGAGGAGCGGTAACGGTGCTGAAGAAAGATCCAAACAAAGGGGACGCCATAGATAACTTTAGGCCCATCACTCTACTCAATGCAGACTTGAAAATTTTGGCCAAGGTGTTAGCCAAGCGGTTGGCGCTTGTCATCGAGAAACTGGTCGGCACGGAGCAGACGTGCGCCGTGCCGGGCCGGAGCATCCATGACAACCTCCATCTGATGCGTTACACCATAGAGAGGGTAGTTAAGGAACCTGGCATGGGTGGGGACCTGATCAATTTGGATCAATCCAAAGCTTTCGATAGGGTAGACCATCGATACTTGGAGGCCGTCCTCGAAGCGGCCGGCTTCGGTCCCGTTTTCCGCGGCTGGATGGCTGCCTTGTACACAGGCATCCGTTCGGTTGTTCGCGTCAATGGACGTCTATCGGGACCCTTCGACATTGCACGTTCGGTTTGTCAGGGATGCCCCCTGTCGCCGCTCCTGTACGTATTGACTCTCGAGCCACTACTGCGGAAGCTGGCGACGCTGAGCGGCATCCCGCGAGAACTGGGGTGCGGGACGAGCGTGTCGGCATACGCGGACGACGTCACCGTCATAGCGTCTAGCCACGAGCACATCGAGCTTGTCGGCGAGATGCTGAAAGACTACGAAGCGGTGACGGGAGCGAAAATCAACCGGGATAAGTCGGTGGGTTTGCTACTCGGCACCTGGAGAAGCAAGCCCATACCGTCCGGCAGCGTCTCAGTAGTGGGACGCTGGACGGACGGTCCGGTCAAGTTGCTCGGAGTCTGGTTCGGTCTGGACCTGCAAACGGAGAAGAACTAGGGAGAGATAACGAGTAGGGTGGCCACTCTCTGCCGGCAATGGTCCGAGAGGAAGCTGTCCCTAAAAGGTCGGGTGGAGGTGGCGAACGCGTACATCGCGTCCGTCATCGAATACCGCCTGACCGTCGTGCCTTGTCCCGATCGCGCCATCACCGAAATGGAGCGCATCCTCTTCCGCTTTTTGTGGAAAGGAAGCGTTCCGATGGTGAGGCGATCCGTTTGTTGCCAACACCCGCTGAAAGGATGGCTGGGCATGCCGTGGTTGATGATGTGCAGACATGCGCTGAGACTGCGACATCACCGGCTCAACGTAGACGACGGTGAGCAGGTGTGGTCGCCGTTTGTGCGGCGCGCTTTCCCGCAGCTCGTCTCCATGACCGAGCTGCAGTCGTGGATCAAAAAGAGGCCGAGGAATGGCGAATGGCACCGTGAGTGTCGCGTTGCTCTGCAACAACTTTGCCGTCCCGGGTCGACCTTGAGCGGCTGCATCACAACGAAGTCATTCTATAGGGGATTAGTGGAGGGCAGGTACGACGACGATCTCGGGGCGAACCTGGGCGTCGACGAGGAATACCTGACCCGCCTGTTCAGGACGACTTTCGGGCCGGGACCTATGGACAACTTCCAGAGATCCCTGGCCTGGCAGTGCCACCGAGAAGCGCTACCCGTTCGGGATAAGCTCTATAGACACGGCTCCCGAAATGCGGGGCCGACCTGCCCGAGATGCGGTCAGAGCTGTATTTATCGTACTTGTGGCTATGGCGAAAGAATGCATCTGGTGGACGCGTCTGAAAGGATTAGAGACAAATACTTTCCTCTCTGGTCAATCTCTCATCAACTTTTTCATGTATCACTTGAAAAGGAAGGTGAGAGTAGAGAGGCAAGTGTTGTCTAGCAAATGTTTCGAAAAAAGATGGATACATGTAGCAAGAATGGCACGTATAAATGACGAAGCCACCTTGACAATGATTCTATAAAACGTTTTAAAATTTTGTAAACAGAGAGTTACTTACGTTTCTTGCATAAATAAAAAAATTTTTATTTAACAAACTGTGACACTAAGGACCGAGGTTACCGTGGTCTTTTCGTAGGTTTTTCTTTCCACGGATAACCTCCCCATTTATTGGGAATTTTCTGTATTATTTCGTATTTTTTGTAAATACTCCAAACGTTTTGCGATGTATTTTTTTTCATCGTTGTCCCCACTTTTGTTTTTTTTCTGCTTTGTTTTCGCCCCTCTCGAAAAGAAAAACTCTACATTTGTATTTTGTCCCTTCTATGTTGAGCCCTGTGTGGCTAATAAAGAAACATATCTATCTATCTATCTATCTATCTATCTATCTATCTATCTATCTATCTATCTATCTATCTATTTATCTATCTATCTATCTATCTATCTATCTATCTATCTATCTATCTATCTATCTGTCTGTCTGTCTGTCTGTCTGTCTGTCTGTGCGTGTGTATGTGTGTGTGTGATTCTTTAGCATATTGGCATTTCTTCTTGCCCTTTATACTATAATTTCAAATCCTGAGCGTGATCAACATTACGTCTCATTCATTAGGTCTAAACAGGCCCTTCAATTTTCAGGCTGTTTGCCTAAGGTAGAAAGCATTATTAAGAGCGATATTAGGAAACCAAGGTGAGTGCATGTACACCAAATTGTATTTAAGCTATATTTGATGCGTGAACAATCTGAATACGTATATATACTAAGCATCTGAGAGTAAGAGAATTCCGAATGTGAACACTTCTCCAGTTGGCTGGCAACACCTCAAATGTTTTAACAAATAAACATGAAAGGACAATGAAAACGATTGAAGAGTGCAACTTTCATGTGTGACCATCCGTCAGTTTGTATTTTAAGTTTTTTTTTTTTATCTAAAGAAGGTTGCTAATGTAGAGGTATTAACTAGGTCCCGACAGTATGTAGAATATCAGTTCATCAGAAAGAAATTAATATACGACATTAAAGGGACAGTTTGCGGCAGTAGACAAACTAATATACTTTTATAATCGTAGCGCAGAAAGTAGTGCGCTTACTGATCTACCTTCAACTTAGATGAAGACAAACCTACCATTGATAACGCTTTAATACCACGATACCCAACTTACCTTTGTTTTATATAACTATAGTTATTTTATAAAATATTGTTGTGTTTTACAACTTGTGAGAATCTTTATACAAGCAATCAAACAGTATGTAATCAATATAATTTGCGCACACCGACAGTTATCTGGAGCTGAGCAGAAATACATGAACCGAATACGATAGCATGCATATTCAAAGATAAAAATGCTTTTGCAATAGTGATGAGAAACACCTAACAAAATAAACGTGGGCAACACTTTATCCTTAATCTACAGTATAAACATAGTGTGATATAATGACAGCATATCCATCGTTCTCATGTGCTTTTCAAATTATGGAAATCCAGTGATTGAAACTGTCGTATACTAAGGACTAGATATTTCTGTCGTGTTCAAATTTTCGGGAAAGAGGCCGACTCCATCGTAAAGTTTGTCTCGGCATTTCTTTGGACGGGAAAGTCAAACAGTTTTCTGCTGTCTGGTGACTGAAAGGATTGGAGTCACCCTCTTCTTCTGCCAAACCCTCCTCATCTGAATTTTAATTCTTTCTGAAAAGGAAGGTAAGTGTCGAGAGTTGAGTACTGTTTATCTAAGCTGACACTGTACGCTGAAACTTACGGAGAAAAGAGGAGAAAACTGCAAACAAGATATTGAATACCAGATAATGGTAGAACCATTGTTAGGACTTGGAAATTACGGAATCCAGAAAAGCACTTTCTAATAATACAGACCAGAACTAGAGCTTCAATTACGCAGACGATCTCTGTCTTTGCACAGTTTGATACTGCAGCGTGAGTAGAGGAGGTACGAGCACTAGTATCAAAATTACTCACGCGCTATATGACAGCGATGTTCGTAGAAGCATTCAGCAACTCAATTAAAGTTAGTCGCATACAACAAGACATGATATTAAACTGTTTATCGTATCACAGCCCATAGCTATTACCAAGATTAAACATATATTGGTGAGATGAATGTTTTTCATCGATAATGGCATATTTAATTCTCATGGTACGGTGCACATAAAAATCATACTAGATGTTTTTGTCGGTGTGGGATTTAAATGGGATTTAAATATCAATAGGTAGAAAACTGTAGTTTTCTTTAGAGTCGCAACTCAATAAATCCAAGCAGCACAAACTCAGCCTATCGTCATCAAAGCTGGTAGAAGGAGACTATCGTAAATATTTTGGAAATACAATCAGTAATGATCAGAGGCTGCAGCAGGAAATAGATTTCAGGGTGAACAAAACCATCTCAGCATTCGGAAGGGCGAGAGATAAAGTACCAAAGACGAGCCCATGTTGATTTAAAGGATGCACAAAATATATTGGCCAATAATTTAATGCTCTCTGTTGTACAGAAAGATGATTAACCAGAAAGCAAGTAAAGAGCTACAACATGTACTTATAAAGAAATATCCGAGAGTGTGATATATCGATTAAGACTCATTAGGGAAGAGATATTGATACAGTGAAACAAACACTATCTTGGACATATCAAAAAGAACCTGAGGAAACACCTCTCCTAAGGAAGGTAATTGCTAATGCTCCATTCACATCTTCCCCCATATACTAGATATCTGGTGAAACCCAAACAGAAACACAATTATATAGTTATAGATTATATAAGCTACCTAACTACCTAAACTGATACAGGAAGCTGAGCTCACGTCATAAACCATTGGGAGAAAGCCATCTCTTTTTTATACTCTGTCTCACCACTTTATATATGGATAATTACGTCATTATTAAACGTGACTCTGTCACTTATGTTATTATCTATTTCAGTTCTTTGTGTTGTTAGTGATTCCATTTAACAGATTTATATGATTGATAAATAACTAAATATTTTCCATTCGTCTGTATATCAAATAATGTATCGATACCAAATTTTTGGACTGAGTCATGATATAGTATTGAAAATTGAAACAGTTGTAATCTGTTCAAGCATATTTCAACTTCATTTGAAACTGTATCATAAAATCGGCCATTTCAAGGACATCGTAAATACACAAGTATTAACAACAAGTAGTGTATTGTTCCAAACATATACTCCAGAAAAATATCTACAAAGTATTGTAAGCAACATGCTAAATTTAAATATCTCAATTATTCTGTTGCACTTCGTGGTTTTCGTGTACAATTGTTGAAGAGTAGTGCGGCTTGAAATTCTGGTTCTAAATTTCAAATCAGAATTCTGCATAGTCCTTCAACATATAATTAGAAACATAATTAACATACTTAACATATAATTAACATTTAATTAGCAATATAGTTAACCTGATTGTACTAAATTTCCATAATTAATTTAACAAAATAAATGAGGTGGGAGAGTATATGTTTCGTAGAGGAGAGTGTGACATGGGAACATGTAACATGATTTCGCTAGTAGATTTAGGACGTCTCTATAATCACCAAGAAACATAAACACTCTCTTGGCCTCATAACACATGATCCAAAGGAACAGCGATGAAGTGGTAGACGAGGAGTGAGAGCGGGCTGTATTAAGACTCATTTTACCTGCGTAAGATGAAAAATATGTAATGAAGGACTCAGCACATCAACTGTCAAGGGATCGAAACGACCATCTTATGATGTCCGGATTAACACACCAACCGCAATGCCATATCCCTACATGAGGTTTATGTAGATATGGAAATTATTACTTATAAAGCATATTTGCTTCTCTCTCATTCAGCACCTTTCGTTGTATATGTGCTTATAAGCCTTAGCTTATCATCTCAATTGTACTCACAAGTGATCAGTGTGCGTGTTGATAGGCACCTTGTGCTGTATTCCAATAGAAAACTATTCAGGTGAGGTGAAAAACAGAAAACGAATTGTAGAAGGGTGAGAGTATAAGAATCGTAGTAGCAGAGCCGAAGTTGGATTACAATACATCGTGAGATGTGTCTGCTAGGCCACAATTCCTATAGATGGGTACTAAACATCTCAGTATAAGCTAGGTGTCTTTTGGTATTGTAATCTCAAATGCGACTTCAATATTGTATGTGATTCACGAAATCTTTGAAGCTACATCGTATTATACGTTGATTTCTTCATCTTGTTGATGTTAGCCTGGTTGTTCTGATTTACTTTCATCGTTGCATGTGCGTGGATATCCGTCGTCATAAGAATATATAAAATACAGAAGGGATCAAAAAATGAAATGATAATGAGCTATGTCGTAGGTGGCTGGATTCGAGTAATAAAATGCTTATACAACGCTTTTGCTACGAGGGTATGCTGAAAAGCGCCTGGCTTTAAAGTGTATCGCGAAAGGCCTGGTTAGAACCTCAACATTACGGGTTCTTTTACAGGGCTTAGAAAACCTGAAGGACCGCTGCAACGAGTATGTGAATCTGAGAGCGGAATATGTTGAATAAAATAATAATTAACTGATCTTCCTGTATTTTCTTTTACCGAAATCCGGGAAAGTTTCAGTATCCCCTCGTGTTCTCCTGGCCACCATAGAAGGTGCCAGTGACAAACATTGCAGCATGACTGACATTATTTTGACTGCAAGTTCTATATCGGAGTATCTTTCTCCTAAACAAAAATTGCTTTCTCCACGGCTTTGTCAAAGATAATAGTGGCCTCTTCTACCACAGGGGTGTATAACATTTAGATGTGACCCTGACAGATAGTACATTTCAGGTTAAAACAGAGAGAGAGAGAGAGAGAGAGAGAGAGAGAGACAGAGAGAGAGAGAGAGAGAGAGAGAGAGAAAGAGGGAGGGAGAGAGAGGAAAGAAGTGAGACAGCATAGCGACGGTTTTAGCTGACTGTCATCCTGTACTCCCCTTGTTGCCAGCGAAATGGTAAGTGCCGGCTGTCTGATCAACTCGTTGGATTTACCCGTATGTACGTATTGGCATGTTCCACACCTGTAACCATTCCACTTGGATTCTGAGAATGTCTTATTCTGTTTGTTCGTGTTGAATTTTGCCTTTGTTACTAGTTTCTTTAGGTTATGTGATTACCTTTTGCTTAAGATAAAGGTTTGATTAGTTATTATATTTTTAAATTTTTCACTTTGTTTTATGATTGGTATATTTATTTTGATGATGTTAAAAATGTTTTGGTGATGGAGATTGTATGTTACTGGAAGTGGTATTGTTTTCTGTTGATAGGTCCGTTTTTTCGTGTTGCCCTAAGTTGTTTTATATGTATCCCTTTTGCTAGTTGCATGTTGTTTTCTATAAGTAGAAGAGGGTAATTTTGCTTGAACCGAAATCCTTTGACTTCTATAATTCGTGTGTTTCCGGTATTTAGATTATATACTATAGTACAAATTTTCCTGGCTAGACAGTACGGGATGTTGCGTTTTGTGTGTTGGCCGGCATGATTTGAAATTTAGGTACTAGTGTGCATCTGTGCTTTCGTAATAAATATTAGTTGTGATTGTGGTATTTTTAATTACCATTATGACAAGAAATGGTAATTGGATTTTGCTCATTTCTCTTATGAATGTAAAACTATAGTGTAGATTGTTGAGGAAGGTACTGAATTCTACCAGATTTTCTAGGGATTTGGTCCAAATTAGGAAACAATCATCGAGATATCTTTTCCTTGTGTCTTCTATATGTGTTTTAAAGGTCGTGCCGTAGTTCTCTTCAATTTTTAAATATAGGTTTTGTTTCAAGTATCCCAATACTGAGTTCGCTAAAACTGGAGCAGATCGCGTCCCAATAGTTATGCCTCGAATTTGGAGGTAATTTTTCCGTTGAAAAGGAATGTATTATTTCTGAGGATGAGGCTGAAGGTTTCAGTAAATTTACTGGGGATTGCCTCTCTATGTATTTTGACCCAATATTTTGTGGCAGTAATTCCGAAATCATGTTAATGATCGTATATAATTTTGTTACATCAAAACTAACAGCGAATTGGATTCTGTTGTTTTGGGCAGATGTGACAGGAAATCGATGTCATTCCGAATGAAACTAGGTATGTAACTACATAGTGGTTTTTAAGATAATGTCAATGAGGTTGCTGAAACGATGTGTAGGACAGGCTGGACCAGTTATGATGGGTCTTAGTTTAAGGTTATTTTAGTTTAATAGTTTTATGCATTCACTAGCTTATTCCTTCATAGCGTGTTGTGTTTCTTTTGGCTTGTGTATTTTGGTTAAGCCATAGAAGTTGCTGGATTTCGATTCAAAAGAGTTGATATAGTCCTTTTTATTAGTAGCGAGGGTGTTATTATGTTTTAAGACTAAATAATTGAGTTTCATCCTGATGTAGTGGGCAATATTTGAGAGTATTTCATGGTAAAATGTATCCTTCAAATGGTTTTCAGTTAGAGCCCAGTAATATTTCGTATCGGCTATAATAATGACATCTCCTTTATCCACTTGTTTGATGACAATTGTGCTGTTATTTTTGAGACGTATAATGACAGACTTTTCTAGTTTTGAAATGTTTGGTCTGATGTTGATATTATGCCTCAGTGGAAATCTGGTGAAAATGTCAATGAATTAGATGTGTATTTCGGAAATAACAATAAAACCAGTTAATGATGTGGGTTAAAAATATTTTAAACATATGAATATAAAGGAATTACAGAATATTGGCACAACTGAGAGACCATGACGTTTAAGTTACATGGAGATTGGTCAAGACCGTATTCCATAAATTCGGCTCGTTGGGGCGTTCTAATAGGTACTACAGTTGTCAAGAACTCAACTGTCAGCGAAATACATTTGAAGTTCGATGATTACTACCAAAGGTATGAAAGCACTAATTGAACTTTATGAACATTACAAAATATTTTTTTAATGTTACAATACCTTAATAAAAAACAGGTGAAAACCAGACCATGTTTTAATTTTATTCAACTGATATATATATATATATATATATATATATATATATATATATATATATATATATATATATATATATATATATATATATATATATATATATATATATATACATATATACATATATATATATATATATATACATATATATATATATATATATATATATATATATATATATATATATATATATACATATATATATATATATATATATATATATATATATATATATATATATATATATATATATATAATATATATATATATATATATATATATATATATATATATATATATATATACATACAGGCGTAGGAATGGCTGAGTGGTAAGTAGCTTGCTTACTAACCACATGGTTCTGGGTTCCGTCGCACTGCATGGCACCTTGTGCAAGTGACTTGTACTATAGCCTCGGGCCGACCAAAGCCTTGTGAGTGGATTTGCTGCACGGAAACTGAAAGAATCCGACAGATGGATTTTGTTATATCTGCGGTGAATTTAACAAGAGAAGAACAAACAAATACTCTGTAACATCTGCTAAAATTTGTGAGGTCAACAAGGCATATTTCGGCATATCTATCGGGGATCAAAATAAACCATGGGCACCTCATTTCACCTGCAGACTCTGCAAAAGAACTCTTGAAGGTATGATGGAAAATTTTGCTTATTTGGATAGTGGAATTTTTAATTGTAAAAATTTTGGATTTTTTTTTTCGATTTATTCCTCTTTTTTAACCAGTGTTATAGAAAATATGTATACTGTATTTAATGAAAATATAATATACAAAATCAAGACCCTACAATGACTAATGTAAATACATCTGTAATTGTAAATATTTCTTTATGGTTGGAAGATGATGAATGATTTGGAAAGCAAGTGTAATATATTTGTGTTTGTATACTCATATTTTTATTCTTCTCTTTTGCAGGATGGTACAGAGGGAAAAAGAGAGTCATGAAATTCGGAATCCCAGGAATTTGGAGAGAACCAACTGACCACTCAAACAACTGTTTCTTCTGCATGACTGACCTTTCCAAACGTTGAGCTGGGCAAGAATGCACCTGTTATCATATGTCCAGACCTTCTGTCATCAATCGCCCCAGTTCCACACTGCACTGAGCTCCCAGTACCCACACCTCCAAAGAGAGAGAAGCCACCTCCAGAAGAGAGCACACACTCGAAGAGGCTGAAATCGTTGATCCAGATTTCAGAGGTGCAGCTAAAAAGAGGAACTCATGCTACCCCAACCAAGAAGACCTCAACGACCTTAACAGATATCTTGGTCTCACGAAGTCCAATGCTGAACTTTTGACATCGAGGCTCCGGCAGTGGAATTTGTTACATGAAGGTGTGCAAGTCACGAGTCAGAGAAGACCTTGATTAAAGCCTTGAAATATGAAGAGTACGGTTCAGATGGGTCTCCAAGGCGACTTTACCAAGTTCTCATGTCATCGTTGCCTTTCGAACAGCAGGGCAACTGCAGAACACTACCAGAGGCGGGACTAGCCTCAGCGGACCGAATTCAGAGTAGGGGAAAAATCATCAAATGGAAGCCACTGTTGGATCCCCGGAAAGTATTGTTTCCTCCACTGCACATAAAATTGTGTTTTATGAAAGAGTTTGTTTCAGCTCTAGATCAGGAGTCTGTAGCCTTCAGATATCTTAAAGACTTTTGCCCTAAGCTGCCTGAGGCAAAAGTGAAAGCCGGTGTCTTCATCGGACCAAGAATAAAGAAGTGCAAGGAATTCCCCAAGAAGTTCACTGAGACGGAGGAATCAGCATGGAATAGCCTTGTTGCAGTGGTTCGAGGGTTCCTGGGAAATCACAAAGCCATAAACTATGTAGAGCTTGTTGAGACGCTGGTGAAAAACTACGGCAAAATGGGCTGCAGGATATCCCTCACAGTCCACATCCTTGACGCTCATCATGATAAATTTAAGAACATGGGAGCGTATTCGGAGGGTCAAAGAAAGCGATTCCACCAAGATATAATGGACTTTAACGCCGTTACCAAGGATCGTATAACGAAAGCATGAAGGGAGACTACATTTGGCCACTTATTCGTAAAAGTAATTTACAGTATAAGCGTAAATCGCGAAAAAGTACTCGCTTCTAAATATTTTGCGGTGTTTATTCTACAATCCATGAATAAATACATGCCACTTTTGCATTATATGTCGCTTTGTTCCTACCTTGTATGAATGAGAATGTTCACATTTGCTGGTTTTCCCAATGGTATTAGTTAAACTTAAGACGCATCTTTATCCTGGCCACAAAAACAAAGTTTGAAGTAAATAATAGCCATTATTCATACTTTCTACATCTAACTAAATAGGAAAGAGCATTTGTTTCCTATACACAAAAATTGTGTTATATAGTGAGTCAACGTGGCCCTGTCATTTATTATATTATCTATTTCAGTTCTTTATGCTGTTATTGATTCTATTTAATCGATTTATCTGATTAAAAAATTGAATTTTCTTCGACTGTCACTCTGATTTACGGGTAGATTGGACCCTTTAGTCTCAGTGGTGACAACCTGTCATTCTCCAGTGGTTCCATGCTTGGGATGAAGGTAGATGAACTGTGAATCGGGACTTAACTCCGGAGCAATATTTGGATGAAAATACGGGACTAACTGACGCACACCTATCCCCTTGTGAGAATCAAGATCATAGCCCCAAGCACACAGGGAAGGGAATATGCCCACATTATGGGTAGTAAGAGTTCTGCAACCCTGGTGGACTCTTTCGTCAAACCAACAGAAGTGTGAGGAAAGGAAGGCTGTAACCGTTAGACTTTAATGGCAAGCAGTGTATGAGAAGGAACACTCTGAGTTGAAAACCAAGGGTGTAAGGGTCCTGCCACCTTGGCGGACTACTAAGCAAAATGAACAGGGCTGGAAGCAATTGTGAAGGTGCCGCACCTGGCTAGTGCTCCACTGTGCAGCAAGGTGGGCCCGGTCGTAATCCAGCAACTGCTAGCTATACTACAAGACATAGGTGGAGTAAACAAATAAACACGATGGTTATGGAGTGTTACTTCTGGAGCACCCCAGTGGGCAGGAATGGCGTTTAGTAAAAAAAACAAATGCTCAATGAATGGAAGGCAAAGGAACTGTTCAAAATTACTGAACAGAAATTATGTGATCAAGCAAGAGCAATACAAATGAATGGATGGTTAACAGAATGGGAGCTAGAAGCTATCAAAAGAAGGATGTCGAGTGAGGTTGGGCATGCGAGAAACGAAAGTGATATAGTGGAAGAAATGGAAAGTTGTCCGCACGCTTATAATACCGTGAATTGTGAAAGAATTGAGATCAGTGACTACCTAAATAATGAAGACTGATTAATAATATGTGAGATTTGGATGTGAGGCTGTCATCTCTTATGTCCCAGCCGTAAGGCTTCACTTCCACACACGCCAGCTTAATTTAATTCGTCCTTAGTCGAAAGACACCCGTTGTTAATGTCCTTTATTTGTATTTGTAATTGTATACCGTTTCTTATTTTTTCCGTCCTTGTATTCGTATACATTCGCTGCTTTCTTCCAAGGAATCTAGTGCTCTTAGATTAGTTTTTCCTTGGAGCAGGCCAGATTGGAGCAATCCCGAATATAACCAGCCGAAATTGCAAAGATAATCTGGAACTCGACTTAAGAAAGACAACTCTGAATGACCCGTCCTTGTTTTCTTTTATCGTCTGTCTGGATGTGTTGTTGTCCCTCTTTTTGTATTATCTAACTGCCTGAATGTTTTGCGTTCTTGTCCCATTTTTGATATTCCTTTATATATATATATATATATATATATATATATATATATATATATATATATATATACTTTATTTAAAAGCAGCAGAAATATAAAAAAAGCATGTTACTCGGAGTTTCACGTTCCCGTTCATCGGACATTTCTATCTAAACTGTCCGATGAACGGGAACGTGAAACTTCGAGTAACAGTCTTTTTGTTATATTTCTGCTGCTTTTAAGTAAAGCATATTACTCTACCTCTTGTATTCGAGTACTCTTTTTCCACCTTGTGCTTACTCCGGTATATATATATATATATATATATATATATATATATATATATATATATATATATATATATATATATATATATATATATATAGGGCAGGGAATCATCAATTAGTAATAAAATTAATAATTAACAATTTTGCCGGGTAGCTCAGTACGAAAAAACCTTTATCGGTAAAACCATTTATAATCATAAATATATAGGGATTAGCAGTAGCCTGCTTCTCCAACAACTGAGAATTCAGAAATAGCAGCCAAAGAACTACTGATTCCAAAACTACAAATTTTTCTCTAATTGATAGCGATATTTATGGTACACACAGAACAAAAAACAGAAGAGAAGAGTAAAAAACAAACCTGCCTTTAGTTAATTGGGTACGACGTCTCACAGTTAAGGGTATGAATTTCCCCATTCCGATCTTCAGCCACAATATTCTAATAAATTTGCCAATGTCTAAATAACTCACGTTAATTTTGACCATGCGACATCAAGACCACGTGAGGCAGACATTAAGAAATTTATCGGCCAGTGAGTTTAAAATCTCTCACCCCAATGAATTTAATTCAGTGTGTGTCATAAATAGTCCCGCATAGAAAAAAGTCCCGTACGACTTGTTGCGGAAAATTTGTAGCTTTGGAATCAGTAGTTCTTTGGCTGCTATTTCTGAATTCTCAGTTGTTGAAGAAGCAGGCTACTGCTAATCCCTATATATTTATGATTATATATATATATATATATATATATATATATATATATATATATATATATATATATATATATATATATATATAGCTAAGGATAAACCTCTGTACCTGGCTTTCGTTGACATGGAGAAAGCCTTTGACAGGGTCCCCTGATCCCTTATCTGGTGGTCAATGAGGAAACTTGGGATAGAAGAATGGTTAGTGAGAGCTGTGCGAGCCATGTACAGAGATGCTGCCAGTAAGGTGAGGGTTGGAAATGAGTACAGCAATGAATTCCGGGTAGAGGTAGGGGTCCACCAAGGTTCCGTCCTCAGCCCCCTATTATTTACCATAGTCCTCCAGGCAATCACAGAGGAGTTCAAGACAGGTTGCCCCTGGGAGCTCCTCTATGCTGATGACCTTGCCCTAATTGCGGAGTCACTATCAGAACTAGAGGAGAAGTTTCAGGTGTGGAAGCAAGGTCTAGAATTGAAGGGCCTTAGAGTCAACCTAGCTAAAACCAAAATCCTAATAAGTAGGAAGGTAGATAAAACACAAACCCCTTCAGGTAGATGGCCCTGCTCAGTATGTAGAAAAGGAGTAGGTAGTAACTCTATAAGATGTACCCGGTGCAAGCTATGGACACATAAGAGGTGCAGCAACATCAAAGGCAGGTTAACTAGCAAGTTAGTTTTTGTTTGTGGCAGATGTTCAGGTGCAATAAAGACTGCAAACAAACAGGAAACAACTTCTATCTCATTCCAGGGTGAAAAACTAGAGGTAGTCGATAGCTTCCGCTATCTGGGCGACCAAGTTAGTAGTGGGGGTGGGTGCGCTGAAAGTGTAGCTGCTAGAATAAGAATAGCCTGGGCAAAGTTTAGAGAGCTCTTACCCCTGCTGGCGACAAAGGGACTCTCACTCAGAGTAAAAGGCAGACTGTATGACGCATGCGTACGAACAACCATGCTACATGGAAGTGAAACATGGGCTGTAACTGCTGAGGACATACGTAAGCTCGCAAGGAATGAAGCCAGTATGCTCCGTTGGATGTGTAATGTCAATGTGAATACCCGTCAGAGTGTAAGTATCTTGAGAGAAAAGCTGAACATTAGAAGCATCAGTTGTGGCGTGCAAGAGAGACGATTGCGCTGGTATGGACATGTGGTGAGAATGGAGGAGGATAGCTGCGTGAAAAAGTGCCACACCCTAACAGTTGAGGGAACCCGTGGAAGAGGTAGGCCCAGGAAGACCTGGGCTGAGGTGGTGAGGCAAGACCTTCGTACATTGGGCCTCACCGAGGCGATGACTACGGACCGAGACCTTTGGAAATGGGCTGTGCGTGAGAAGACCCGGCAAGCCAAGTAAGATCGTTGCCAGTGCCCCTGGACTGGTTCTTGTGCGGTTGGCACATGAGATGCACCATTTTGAGCGTGGCCGTTGCCAGTACCGCCTGACTGGCTCCTGTAGGATTTTCGAGCGAGATCGTTGCCAGTGCCCCTGGACTGGCTTGTGCGGGTGGCACATAAAAGACACCATTTCGAGCGTGGCCGTTTTCGTGCGGGTGACACGTAAAAGCACCCACTACACTCTCTGAGTGGTTGGCGTTAGGAAGGGCATCCAGCTGTAGAAACTCTGCCAAATCAGACTGGAGCCTGGTGTTGCCATCCGGTTTCACCAGTCCTCAGTCAAATCGTCCAACCCATGCTAGCATGGAAAGCGGACGTTAAACGATGATGATGATGATGATGATGATATATATATATATGTATATATATATATATATATATATATGTATATATATATATATATATATATATATATATATATATATATATATATATATATATATATATATGTATATATATATATATATATATATATATATATATATATATGTATATATATATATATATATATGTATATATATATATATATATATATATATATATATATATATATATATATATATATATATATATATATATATATATATATATATATATATATATATATATATATATATATATATATATATATATACACGTGGAGGCGCAATGGCCCACTGGTTAGGGCACCGGACTCGCGGTCACAGGATCGCTGTTTCGATTCCCAGACCGGGCGTTGTGTGTTTATTGAGCGAAAACACATAAAGCTCCACGAGGTTCTGGCAGGGGATGGTGGTGAACCCTGCTGTACTCTTCCACCACAACTTTCTCTCACTCTTACTTCCTGTTTCTCTTGTGCCTGTAATTCAAAGGGTCAGCCTTGTCACACTGTGTCATGCTAAATATCCCCGAGAACTACGTTAAGGCTACACGTGTCTGTGGAGTGCTCAGTCACTTGCACGTTAATTTCACGAGCAGGCTGTTCCGTTGATCGGATCAACTGGAACCCTCGACGTCGTAAGCGACGGAGTGCCTTGAATATACACTCACATATATGTACATATACAAACATATTATATACTTTACAAAATTGTTGAATTTGTGTTGAACTTAGGAACGCGAAACAGCAGTTTCAAGGTTATGGTGGTGTGAAAGAATGCTTTGATTTCAATACATGTAAATCATCCAAAAGGAAGAACAAACAATATTTTATATCATTCATTATTTTTATTCCTTATATTTTCTGCACAATGTTACTTTCAAAATTTAAGCAAATTATCTCTGATTAACGATAGGAAATTAACTAAAGTCTTACATGAAGAAAAGTGATTTACAACGTTTTATGTAATACGTTAAAAAGGGTTTCAAAATCGGCGTCAGCAGCATTATATACCCTACGTCAATAATAGCATCGTTTATTATATTTTTTGAAATTAATAATCTATATAATGAATGTAATTATATTTATCATTGAATCATTGAGACAGGATCGAGCAAATTGTCATGTTACATTGTTAGATAATTCCATAATCAGAATATACTTATATGTAGTTCGGATTTACTTCAGCATATGAAATTATGGAAAAAAGGCCAATGATGATGACAGCAATGTTCGTGGAAGGGGTGTGACGAGGTGTAAGGGATATATCCACAACAGGCATTATTAGACCAATGTCGTTTTGGAACGATATGACTGTTGCAACATATTTCCCAAAATTGGTTATGCGGTCCACAATCAGGAGGTTGAGTCCAGCCATTGACAGAGGACATTGCTGTAAAATAGGAAAATAAATGTTATCAGTAAACCTTATAGCACATACGTTTGGAAAGTGGAAAACAAGAAAATGTCGCTTGGTCAAATATCCACACATCACATCTGTATAACTTCGTATTTCATATATTGTGAATATTCAAAGAAATTAAACATTTTCCCCAAAATCTGTATTTACAGATGCGCATACATACATAAACACATACATACATACATACATATATACACACACACATATATATATATACTTACATACATACATACATACATACGCACATACATACGTACGTTTGAATGCATGAAATGCATCCCTACATGCATATATATATATATATATATATATATATATATATATATATATATATATATATATATATATATATACATGTGGAGAATGGAGCAACAAATACAAGAAGAAGCAATTCTGTTGGGCTAGTTAGCCGTTGTTTTATTGTGTGGAGGTTATGTAATGAGTCATTGTGGAGGTTGAGGTTATGTAGTGAGGTTATGTAGTGAATGTTATGTAATAGTCATTTACGTACGTTTCAATCTAGCCAATGGATTGGCAGAACTCATCAGAATGTTGAGGAGTATGTTAAGAGTTCGTGGTGCGAGAGATGTATGAGAAGTGATTGGTGGGTATATTAATGTATATGGTGGTGTAATAATAGCGATAGGTAAAGAAAGCCTTACGTTTTAGTTGAAGTTGTGTTGGTCTTCCTGTAAGGGGATGTAGGATGGGTGCTGTATAAGTTCGTTATTCCGGTTTTAATCAAGTGCATCTCCACGTGATTTTATGATTGAGGGATCCGTCGTATATTTATAGCACCGGCGGTGTTAGTACAGGGAAGCAACCTTAAATTTAGGTGAAAAGGGGGCTAACTCTGGTCTTATTCGTATCTACTTATAATTAATAATACTTGGAGGGAAAGTTCTTTTATGCATATTTAGTTTAGCTTAGGAGGTGTAGTGTATTATATATTTAATTATACTTAGAGAATGAGTATTTAGTAGCGTGAAGACAGATTAGACTAGATTGATATCTCCTGTTTAATAGGTCATTCTTAGCTGTTAGGATCTCAAGGCACTCGGTTAAACAGAGCTGACAGCGCCTGTTAGTTGGGTTATAGGAATTAGC
Organism: Octopus bimaculoides; assembly: GCF_046866305.1. Taxonomy (NCBI): domain Eukaryota; kingdom Metazoa; phylum Mollusca; class Cephalopoda; order Octopoda; family Octopodidae; genus Octopus; species Octopus bimaculoides. The sequence continues at coordinate 32,345,321 of NC_142935.1, forward strand.
TACTTTTAGAATGTGCCAATATATATATATATATGTATGTATGTATGTATGTATGTATGTATGTATGTATGTATGTATGTATGTGTATGTATGTATGTATGTATATATTTTTGTATATATGTCGCTTCTGTATATAACAATTTAAATTCCTCTTCCAAGAAGGAGTTGGTTTCTAACAAAGATACAAAGCTCTATCTTTGGAATGTATATAACGAAAACATTTTACATTTTAAACTTACGAAAAGTCTTGCTTAATTTTAGTGTTTCTCTCACAGTAAAAGCTTATCCTGACTGACAGTGAAGCGTTTACTTAGAAAACCAAGTCTTCTGATTATTTTTGGTATAAATGTAAATTTGTTATCCGCATAGAGAAGCCAGAGGTTTCGAAGTAATTGTCCATAATTATCTTCTTTTTCTTCCAGAATTTTACATCAGCAGCATATCTGACCCCTATGACGGTACATACTTTTCTTCTCTGTCCCAAGCAAAAATATCCGGTCTGTTATGCTTATGTTTAACAGATGTTTTGATGGAAATGTTTCATCAGTATTCCTTGATCTGATATTTGTGTACGTATTCAATAAAATGGGAATTCTCTATATTTATTTCAGAATAATCTTTTTTTTCGTATGGCAGTGTATATTGTTTTTGCGACATACATACAAAATGGTGCCGTCAACATCAGACGTGCTGGTGAAGTTGGCCGTTTAAAAAATATTTTTGAACGTTCCCTTCTAAATTTATGCCGACTTCTCCAGCCTAAAACAGTAACTAGTTTAGTTTTCCTATTATAAATAAGAGAAACACTTTTTCAGTACAAACGTAGCATTAAAGCGGATTTCAAAAATATATCTTATAACACGTGGAATTTCGCTAACGCGATTATGCCTGAAAGTAACACCAACACAACCGACGGAAGCCGCTCTACAATACGAAGATGTAAGCATGTATATATGTGTGTGTGTGTGTGTGTGTGTGTGTGTGTGTGTGTGTGTGTGTGTTAAAGCGAGCGTGTGCATGTAAGCGTATTCGGCTTAAATTTAACTGTTTGCATAAAAAAAAAAGAAAATCTCTTAACCACAAATGAAAGTATTTAAAACAATAAAAGAAAGCAGCAGGTGGATTATGGCTGGGAGACAACGGTCCACTAATGTAATCGTCCTCAGCTTCCACCACAACCTCAAGGCGGTTCCGGAACCGGGTACATGCATTCCTCATTATGTATCTGGAAACATCTTCAAACATCTCGATTTTCGAGCTCCTTGGACTTCACCACAAGAACAACGTGTCCTTCTAAACTGCGCTGGGATGACAATCCACTTAAGTCTTGAAAGCCAGAGTAAATGTTTGGGGCCTACTCTTTTGGGTCCATTCTCATGGAGTCCACTCTCTTAGGGTTCAGTCTCTTGGGTTTCACTCTGAGCGTTTTGCAGAAGAGACTCGTGTGAAAATGGAAACCACGGTTCACCTTTTCCCTTTGCAATATATTTCGCCACCATGTTCTATCGTGACATTCACAGCAAAAATAAATTTATCATAAAAAGTGTTTTTAATCAAGGAAGGAGCAAACTATTCACCTCACTTTTTAGGGATCTACTGTATGCTGACAAATTATGACCTTGTCAGTCATACAGAGCATGGAGTGCAGACGTTGATTTCTGCATCTAATTCGTCATGTGATGTCTTTGGTTTAAAGAAAATTTTAGTTTTGTGTCATTCTGCGCCTGATTAACTTGTGCAGCAACTTAAAACGTATGTGAAAGATAATTTTCTTATGATTGTCGAGTCTTTCATATAATTTGGGTGCGTTGTAAATAAAACGGAACATTTGTATCAGAAATATATCCAAGGATTCAAAAGGCAGCAAATTCTTGGAAATTTTGAATAAACAGTTAAATACAGGTAAATACAGGTAAATACAGTTACATAAAGGTAAATATCAGGAGAAAATAAAAGACGGACATAAAAGGGAATACGGACTTGGTGGATGTTTTTTAGTTGTGATTTCGTGGTATAATATACCTGTCTGAATCGGATTAATCTCACATACGAGCACACAATAATGCACTTTCTATTAATATTGGAACATACCCATAGTTTTAATCTTATCAATATCCCATATGTCACGGGATACGCAAATCTCAATGATATTTGAAGGATCATTTCAAGGTTCATTAAGAGAATACCACAGGTAGTTCAAGCAACATCAAAACTAATGCACGGTTAATGTGGAGGTCTGTTTAAAAGTATGTCTGGTCTAAAAAGCCACATAAGGTCCCATGGCAGAATTGAACATCGTGTACACAGAGGTAGTCGATGCGGAACGTAAAAGCGAAATAAGGATTAAAAATGTTGACAAAAACTTAATGACGTTCTTGAAGGGAATCGGATAAGCTCCCTTATTCAAAATCCCCTTCTAATAACAATTGCTTCAGACAGAGCCATGACATAGAATATTCAGAAGCTGTTGGAAGCATTAGAAACTGACAAGAATGTGGATAGAATGTAAATTTGTTGTTGGCATCCTTTTTGTCTCGGGAGACAATGGAGTTGCGCATGAAATAATCTAGTCCGGTTTTTACATTTTATTCACTTTAATTTACTTTAAGGTATGGATGACTGAAGTATACTTTTAACTTCCCCGCTCTTCTAAATACCTAGTAAATAACGAACTCGCTTTGTTATCATGAGTGCACCAAACCACGCATGTGCTTAGGCTCACATTTTTGGTGATGCTTCTATGAGCGTGTGTACTCGTGCCATGCAGCTTGCCCGAGGGCTTTTATACATCCATATCTTTTAACGGTTATGTCCAATACTTTTCTCGCTGGATTATGTGTTCGTTTCTCTTTTATCTTCTGCAATATTATTTTTGATCTATACATATGAAGATCTTTCCTTCGTTTGGCTGTTTTTACATTGTGGAACAGTCATTTTAACGAGTTGCTTTTATTTATTTATTTATTTATTTATTTATTTATTTATTTATTTATTTATTTATCACCCGATGAGATACATCTGCACCACCGGATGCTCCTGAACCAGTTGTGGAGTGTCCCACAAGAGGAATCGATGCTAGATGTGTCGAAACAATTGTCGTGATTAATAATATATTCTCGTATATTTCATCTTCTGTCATTCATTTGTTATATATGTATATGCGTGTGTGTGTGTGTGTGTGTGTGTGTGTGTGTGTGTGTGTGTGTGTGTGTGTGTGTGTGTGTGTGTGTGTATGTATATATGTATGCGTGTATGTATAATATGAACATACGTAGGCTTTATAATTTGACTTTGGTCTCTTCAAATGTCATGCAACTACAGCTTGAGTTTTCTGATATCGCCAAAGTCAGGTATTTTATGAAATACTATCGATGGCTGAATTTTCTGGAAGCATTCACATCGTCCATGAATACCACATCTACCTCTGCATAGAGAAGTTGATGCAATGATTTCTATTAGTAATGTTTTAACAACTTGTAATTGATACTTTTCAGTAGGAATTTATTACCGACAAAATTATACATGCAAACCTACCTTCACACACATGCATATGAATGTATGTATATATATATATATATACACATGCATGTGTATGCTTCCATATGTGTGTTATAGATTTGTGTAAGCGGCGATACATCTACGCAGTAGAGAAATCTGGGGAGAAGAGTTACCAACGACTTGTAAACGATGCTAAACTTCAAGTGATTATTTTGTCAGACTTTTAAAAATCTTTTTCTAAAAGTGAATATCTACTTCATAAAAGAATTTCTACAAACAAAGGCAGATGAATAGAAATAACTTAATGATATTCCTACTTTTCTATAATCAATAAAATACATTTTTCAGGAAAGAATGGCCAACTGGAACAAATTTACTACGAAGGTAGACTGAAAAGTTCATAGGCTGACTGTGAAAGAGAGCTGTGGAATCTTGCATGCATTAATTTTAACCCTTCTTCTTAATAACTGCATTGTTTCGTTCCAGGTATACTGATATCTGACTTTCAAACGTAACTAGTTGCAACAACAGACATGACAATACTAGTTTCCAGTGAAGTGGTTTTTACCTGGGTAACAGATGATAGTCAGATAGGGTCAAAACAAGGAGATTTGGGAGGTGATCAAAGCCACAGTTACGCACGACAGCCATGGAAACAAAGGACTTGTGTGCTGGAGCATTGTTCTGATGAAACGATACCCCTTTCCTCAGATTTTCTGGGCGTTTAGTCTTAGTAGCGTTTCGTAACTTCTGCAGCAATTTCGCATACTATACTCCATTGACAGCGCGGCCCTTTCGAAGATAGTCAATAAACGCAGTACCTTTTGATTCCAACAAAACCAAGGCATCTACCTTCTCTGCAAAGGAAACAATCTTAGCCTCGTTTGAAGCAGCTGAGTTAGGGTGTTTCCACTGCATATATTGTCTCTTTGTTTCTGGCGCAAAGTGATGAAGCTAACACTGAACGTAGGTTAGGAAACGTTTACGGAAACCAGTTGGAACTGTCTAAATGTCGGGTTTTCTCGTGATATGACCAACCTGATGCTATTTAAATGAGCACGCCAAGTTCATTCTGTAGGATATTCTCAAATCACGCCCTGGATACGTTAAAAGGATTGGCTGTTTGATTTATATTCAGTTTCCTGTTACCCCTCATCGTGTGGCGCACACGATCCATGTTTCCTTCAGCGTGGTATATTTGGTTATATTCGAGACTCACCCTTCTCCTCTTAAATTCAGCTGCCCACTTTTGAAGCAACCATGCTACCATGAATGTCAGTGGGGGCTAAACCCTTCTTCTGCAGGTAATTCACGATGCAAAATTTTGTCTATCTCCAAGAGAAATCGGTATTAATTACATTTGAAGTCTGCTTACCTTAAAAGTAATACGCAGGTATTAATAAGAAGATTTGAAATGAATGCATACAAGTTTCTACATCTCTAGTATCAACCCTCCACTGTCAGCCTGAGCCTTTTAGCTCAGCCTCGTATTTTGCTAGTTTTTAGAACAACAAGCGCAAAAACATTTAAAGTACAGTTTAATTAACTAAATGTCTCATGTAATCGTATTTTACGTTCCATTGACTCTGACAAGCTACTGATTGTTAATTTATTACACGGGTAGATACGGTGGTGCAAGGGTAAACTCGATCAATTCTATCGCAGTTCTTGATCTAAAATTAGCTTTATCTATCAGAAATTTAAGAAAACTAAGTTGATTGCAGCGAGAAGTGATCGCAAATGAGTGGACTGACTGTTGGTAGTCGTATTGTGAGACCATTACTGACTCAAACGAAATAATTATTTTATAACTTACGAACAGGATTTCATACTTTAAGGAAAGGTATAAGACTAGTATATCATCGACCCACTGATGAGTGAAAGTTAACATCGGCCCTGGCCCTTATCAAACGAGGAACATAAAAGGTCTTAACTAAATACAACAACGGTATGAATATTCCTTCAATCCATCAAATCTTGGCTGCAAGCCAATATAAATACATAAACGCGAAAGAAATGTGATAAGAGGAAGGCAAATGTTTGTGTAGTTTTTCTTACCTGTTACAAAGAGCAGGAAAGCGAAGATAATTAATGTTTTTTGCATCATGATAGTGCTTTGGTCAACTGCCAGAACAAAATCTGATACTGAAAGACTTTACCATCGATATTTATGCGTTTGGGGAACAATTGAAGGGGACTTCAAAACGCTTGTGATGAGAATTTCTCACAAAACTAATTAAGAAAAGAAAATATGCAAATTAAGACTGGCAGATATCATCATGATTACAAATATGTAAAAGTTATTTTTAGTCATCTACTTTTGTTTGTAGCAAACTCAATTGTTTTCATTAAGGCAAACTGGATTGGTGGTGTTTGAAATTATCACGTTTTCTAACACCCGATAGCAATATTATTATAACTTGATTAAGTTTCATATACAGAGAATGAGTCACTAGAAGCAATCCTACTTAAGATATCAAATAGTTCAAGTTTGTGAATTTTAAAATCAAAATACAAATTTAAACATGTTTAAACGTTTACTATCCAGTGGATCAAATATTTCAAAATATGATGCTTCATGCACTTATTAGCGTCGTTAGAAAACAATCAAATAATGCTGCAACAGGATGTATTAGGCCACTTCTAGCATCTACTAAATGTCTGCGTTCTAAAAACAAATATTGAAAATAATAAAATGTAAGACTGCCTTGACCAGAGATTTTCAACCGGGGTCCAAATAAGCTTTTTAGGGGTTCACGGATGCAATATAGGAAATTGGGTGTCCAGTGTAAGTTTTCAGGTCAAAAGAAATTGTGCTTCAGACCAGTAATTTCCAATGTGGACTCCAGCTTCTCAATATTGCACTCCCAGTCTTAGAAACTCTCTAAAAAAAAAAAAAACAACAAAAAATGCCCTGAAAAATGTTGCAAGAAATCTTGTCTTTCCTAATGTATTTATTTCGTTGCCTTTCGAAAGAAGGACTAAGAAAAGAGAATTCAAAAACTCAAAACATTTATCTGTGAAGCTGGTCATAAAATTCTCCAGGGAATTTCCGTGGAATGTGAAAGATATAATTCTGAGCAAAAACAGCGTTAACAACAATGATGTCGAGAACAGCAGCATCAACAAAATTTTTTAAATATTTACTCCCGTGCACTCACAGACTTAGCGCTTACTATCTACTAGAACAAATATTTCAGTATGATATATTCTAAGTTATTCTCGCTAAAAATATTCATTTCTGTTTTAGCTGGGTTAATTAGTCTACATTTAGGTATCCTACGAAAATTAGCTTTGTGGTCCTTAAGGGTAATAAAGGATTGACGTGGGTGAATGTATTCTATCCTATCGTTAAATCTAAGATTGGTAGTGATCCTTCTTGCTTCCATATTTACATCTTTTTATTCACCTGTTTAAGTAAATTACTGTATAGTCAAAGCTTAACAAACAGTAACAGAGCCTATAAGACTAGAACTAAGAAAGTTTTGTGATTTAATCCGACATTTAATATTGCCGTAAAAACTAATATAGGTAGGGAATTCTCGAAGCTAATTTTTAAGAACATTCAAGCAGACCATAAGTACCATTGAAGTTTTGATAATAACATGCTGAAGGTTAGCTATTTTTGTTGTTAGAACTTTCCGTCTTTAATTAACCAGCACAACGCAAAACTATTAGGAATAACTACAGTGTTGGAAAAAATCAGAAGAATTATAATTGTAAAGACCAAAATTGCTGTCCGTTGGGAGAAAACTAACTAGAGAAAGGAATAGTATGCAGAGGTAAGGTACAAATAGATGGCTCACAAACAGGACATATTCAAGGGGCACGGAAAATTCCTTCAAGGCAGGCCTATATTCTCATCGATATTCATGTCAATATCCTGAAAATAGGACAGCAATGAGTCTCGCTAAACATGTCTGACATTTGAAATAAAGTGATACTTTTCCTTTCAAATAATTCTGGACAATCTTGGAGAGAGCAGTACCATATGAATATCGAGCGTATAAAGGCTATCTGAGGTGCAATTTATGCCTGACTGAGAAAATATTACGTACTTTGTCGGGGTAAATACGCCCTGACTCAAAGGTTGGACCATTTAAATTTCTGTAGAGGCGCCACGATTATAAAATATCGAGCGAAAAAATACCGTACGGGTAAGATTGATTTTATAACCAGTACCAATTTGTATAACATTCATTTTACATTTTTGGCTTTAAAGAAATCCTTTGACTGGATATAAACGATATGCTTCGTTTTAATTTTTATTTTCATTATTTTATTGCAACTTTTACTCTTAAATACACCTTTTATAAACTATATGGATATTTTTACATCACAATTTAGTCCATAAATCCTTACAACGTTGGTGTTTAATGCACACCTAAAAAGAGCATCTACCGCCGCCCAAAATGTACTTTAAAAACTATCGAATATCCGAATGGATATTATTATTACTTTTAGTTATCGTATTTTTCCTCATTACTAATTAATTATTTTAATATCATTGTATTTATTCACCATTGATATTATTATTATTAACAAAGCAGCAACAATGGCATAACCTTAAGTAGCTAGAGAAAATGTCTAGCAATATTTTGTCAGCAGTTAAGTCTTGATTTAAATCCACTACAAACCAACTGATTCCTAACAATACTTTCTTCTATTCACCTCCAACCACACAAAGCACACGAAAAGAAACATTCCTTTTAATCTAGCGAAAAGAATTTGCAGAATTGTTTCAAATTAGGAAACGTGGGACAAAAGACCCCCAAGAATTAAAGGAAATTCTACTCAAAAGTCAGTACCCATCACCATTAACTGATAATAGAATAGAACGGGCCAAGGCAATAAACATCCAAGATTCACGAAAACCGAAACACACCGAAGGTACGCTTTCATATCTCTCAACACACAATCCAAGAAATACAGAAGCTTACACCATTATACACAAGAACATCCCACTACTGTGCCAAGACCCGCGATTAAAAAAGTACTCGAAACCCATAAAATAATAAAAAGCAAGAGACAACTCAAATCCTTAAAAAATTACTCAGCAATGCAAAATTACCCACCACAAATCAAATATCAACCGTCAAAAAATGTAATCGCTCTAATTGCGGGACTTGCATTCGCCACATTGAGGGTACAATGTTAGGACACACTTTTGTTGTAAAAAATTTCACCTGCGCATCAAAAAATTAATTTATGTAATTAGATGTAAAGAGTGCCACAAAGATTACTCAGAGAAAACTAGACATAACATCAGAGACAGGATAACAGTCCACCTCCAACATTTACGGGGCCCCACCACATGAAAGATGCCACGCAGTGGCCACTTAGCTCTCTGTGCAAAAGCAACTCTCCTAAATTCCAAGTTTTCTACTTTTATTGGAATTTTTAATTGTAATGATTTTGAATTTTCTTTCGATTTTTTATTCGTTTTTTAACCAGTGTTATAGAAAATATGTATATTTATTTAATGAAAATATAATATACAAAATCAAGACCATACAATGACTATTGTAAATACATCTGTAATTGTAAATATTTCTTTATGGTTGGAAGATGATAAATGATTTGGAAAGCAAGTGTAATATATTTGTGTTTGTATACTCATATTTTTATTCTTCTCTTTTGCAGGATGGTACAGAGGGGAAAAGAGAGTCATGAAATTCGGAATCCCAGGAATTTGGAGAGAACCAACTGACCACTCAAACAACTGTTTCTTCTGCATGACTGACCTTTCCAAACGTTGAGCTGGGCAAGAATGCACCTGTTACCATATGTCCAGACCTTCTGTCATCAATCACCCCAGTGCCACACTGTACTGAGCTCCCAGTACCCACACCTCCAAAGAGAGAGAAGCCACCTCCAGAAGAGAGCACACACTCGAAAAGGCTGAAATCGTTGATCCAGATTTCAGAGGTGCAGCTAAAAAGAGAAACCCATACTACCCCAACCAAGAAGACCTCAACGACCTTAACAGATATCTTGGTCTCACGAAGTCCAATGCTGAACTTTTGACATCGAGGCTCCGGCAGCGGAATTTGTTACATGAAGGTGTGCAAGTCACGAACCAGAGAAAGCGCAACCAGTATTTTAAAACTTTTTTGTAGCAATCAAGATCGGCTTTGCTTCTACCACAATCTGACTAGTCTGTTTGAGGCTATTAGAATCGCTTGTAACCCCAGTGAGAGGCGCCTCGTCATTGACAGCTCATCGAAGATCCTCAAAGCCGTGCTACTTGACGCTCATCATGATAAATTTAAGAACATGGGAGAGTATTCGGAGGATCAAAGAAAGCGATTCCACCAAGATATAATGGACATTGAACGCCGTTACCAAGGATCGCGTAACGAAAGCATGAAGGGAGACTACATTTGGTCACTTATTCGTAAAAGTAATTTACAGTATAAGCGTAAATCGCGAAAAAGTACTCGCTTCTAAATATTTTGCGGTGTTTTTTCTACAATCCATGAATAAATACATGCCACTTTTGCATTATATGTCACTTTGTTCCTACCTTGTATGAATGAGAATGTTCACATTTGCCGGTTTTCTCAATGGTATTAGTTAAACTTAAGACACATCTTTATCCTGGCCACAAAAACAAAGTTTGAAGTAAATACTTTCTACATCTAACCAAATAGGAAATAGTTTTTGTTTCCTATAGACAAAAATTGTGTTATATAGCGAGTCAACGTGGTCCTGTCATTTATTATATTATCTATTTCAGTTCTTTATGCTGTTATTGATTCTATTTTATAGATTTATCTGATTAAAAAATGAAGTATTTTCCAATGATCTATATTTTTAATGATGTTTTGAGTTGCCGATTTTGACGTATGGGGTATCAAAAACTTAGCAAGCTTTTGGCTACTAACTAAACTATATTTCCATTTTCATATTTGCATTACAAAAATTTAACTTTATCCTTTTTCTTTTAGTCACCTATCATAAACGACATTTTAAATCACCACAACAACGACGATAACGTCACATATTCTATAGGAGTGTGTTCGTGCGTTCGTTACCTACGTTAGGCTGATGAGTGACAAGTATATTTGTGTGACGGTGTATGTGTCTGTCAGCATACATACATTTTTGGTGATAACTGGCACACACACGGAAAGAGGTAGGCTTCAAGTGTGCCTTAATGTATGTGTGTATGTCTTAGTTTATGTATGTAACTTGCTCCCGCCCGACAGTGAAACCCGCCGATATTGAAAGTTTATATGCGGTCTGGACTTTAAACGAACAACAAAGTTCACTTTCAAGTACTACTAATATGAGGATTTTACTAATTTAACACCACTTACAATTCTTGCAAATATATCCGAAAAAAAATGTTATTGTGGTTATTATAACGAATTCGGGAACTTGGTGAAATGGAAAGCCTCAGCAGCTCTTGCAATATATTTACAGAAATATTATTCCACTCCTTCTAAGCAATTTCAAGATAATTTTTAACAGTCTTCCTAAGCTTCTACATCACTTTGAGTATCATCGTTGCACAAACGTTTTACTGTGTTAGTATTTATTCTACAGCCTATAGCGTTACACCGTAAAAAATATGTAGTAATGTCCAATTAATTTATATCTTGCTACATACATCCTTCAGTAAATATTTCAAATTAACGTTCACAGCAACACCATCTTCCTTTCTATACACTTGGTTGAGCGTTCGTTTCAAAATTGTAAAATAAATTATTTTTGTATGAAAAATTGAATTATGCATTCTGAATTTTCTTGGACTTTCACTTTTTTCACCATGATATTCAATCGTAAATTTTATAACATTTAGTACATGTTCCAAATAAATGTTGACTTTCTGTACTTTGTAACACTGGTGACGCATAGTTTCTTTTGCTAAATTGGTGACTTTCCATTATATTATAGCATAACTATGCTATAAAAAGTATGTTTTGCATCTATATTGACTACATTTCGTTTCGCTTGAACGTCGTATGTGTACATTTTGCTGTTTGTAGTATTATCAAGTGTATTAGTGTGTGTGTGTGTGTGTGTGTGTGTGTGTGTGTGTGTGTGTGTGTTTCTGAGTTCTTTACATCTATAGTAAACTATAGTAAAGAATATTTTATGCTGTTTTAATGAGCCCACATCTAATGAAGTAGCTATCCATATGGTCAGTGATCCCCATGAAAATCATGATATTCTCATTCGTGTTTAACAACCGTAAACATGTTTCACAGACTCATCACTCTTATCATGCTCTCTAGTATATTGTGTGGAATGTACAGGATGGGTATCATTTCAATATTCCACGGTTTGAACCAGCAAACAGTATAGCCAATTACATACAAAAAGGTTCTGGGAAGCATATGTGAATTTGGTCTTAATTGAGAATTTAGCCTTAATTGGGAAGTTGGCCTTAATTGAGGACACAGTACGCTTCTGTTATATATCCGTCTGAAAATGGTGATTCCTGGGGCTAAATAGCAGTAGCATTCTTCTCTTTCCTGGGACTGCCACATTAAGTTGGTAACAAACCATCACTTTATCGTGATGCTACTGTATAAGTCTCTCAGAGATTTAGAAATGCAATATTTCTGATTTTATATAATTTTTATTGTTCCTTTTTATATTGAAAATTAGTGTTAATGCTGCTATTATTATTGTAAGGTTCCATGTTCCTATTGATATGGTCAATGGATAATTTATTATTTATATTTTTATGATTTTGGCCATAACATACTTTTGGTTTATAATGTTTGGGTTGTAATGCATGTATGTTTACCTTATTATCAATATTAGGATAAGCTTTAGTCTTAAGGTCTATCTTTGTCGTTTCCACTACCTTATTTCTATGCTGGTTATTTTTGTTCAGTATATAGTTATTATATAATCTATTAAATGTTTTATCTTTATTTATTGTATTAATCATAGCTTTAGTGTAAAGTTTTTCGCACCAAGGTTATATTTTCTTTCTTGTAGATGTTTATGTTTGCCATGAATCGTATGTAAACCATGCTTAATGTATTTAATTTTCTGTTTGTACCCTGATTTTGCCAATGCAATATTATACAATTCCTTGTTAGAAATATCTTCGTTGAGTGAGAGGCAGTTTATTATTTATTTTATGTTATTACAGACATTGAATGATTACTTTTTATATTAACATAAGTGATTTTGGAGTTAGGCTTATGGTATATATATATATATATCATAAATGTCTTATAACAGCCATACCAACAATCCAACACACCTCCATCATAAGCCGCTCCATGGATATCACTATGGTTTCGACACCTGGGCAGTACCATTCATGTATATATATATATATATATATATATATATATATATATATATATATATACATGCATGCATACATACATACATACATACATAGACACACACATGTATATGCGTATATATGCGTACATACAACCATGTTCTATACTTTACCAAGGTGACAAATTTGTGTTGAGTTTAGGAACGTGTAACACCAGTTTCAATGATATAGTGACGAGAAAGAATGTTTTGATTGCAATACATATAAATCATCTGAACTTGTATTCAATTAGACTTTGACTTTTATAATAAGAAAGAGAACACACACGATTTTATTTCAGCCTTGATATTCATTTATTAAAATTTTGGTGCGATGATGCTTTCTGAATTTAAACAAATTATCTATAACTTACGAAAGAAAGATAAAGTATTTTTATGAAGAAAAGTATTTTGCAAAGTTTTATGCTATACATTAAAAAGAGTTTCAATGTCGGCGTCAGCGGCATTATATAAAGTATATTAATTATAGCATCATTTATTACATGGGAAGACTAGTAATCTATATAATGAAAGTTATTATATAATTGATTGAATTATTGAGAGAGAATCGAGCAATTTATCATTTCATTCTTGGACGATTACAGAATTAGTATGAACTAATATCAAGCTGGGATTGACCTCAACATACGAGTACATAGATATACCACCAAGGCCAACAGAACCACCATCGGCGACAACAAAATCTACGCCACCAGGGGATTATTTGTGTTCCACAACAACTATGAGTATATGGATTATACAATTGACCACCACAGACATTCCATTGATGGCAAGACTGTACTGCTGTAAAATAAGAAAATAATCGAAATGAGAATTAAACAGTTCTTATTGCATTAAAAAGCTATATAAAATCTATTTAAATTATATGAAAACTTGTTTTAGAAAAGCTAATTCAGAAAGACATGAATGTATGGAAATGTATGGTGATCTTTTTCTGTTTGGCTGCTGCTTTTCAATTTCATCTATTTTGTCCCAATTAATTTCAAGTTTGGTGTAGTTTTGCATTGACACAAAATTAATTCTCTGTTCTTAAAACAACAAAATATATTGCTTACACTTTTTACCGCACGAAATGCATATCACTTGCGTAAACTATAAAATATATGCTCATTATTTACATTATTTACATTTGATGGATATTTGTCCTCATGTTGTTTCTTGTTAACACAACGTTTTGGCTGATACACCCTCCAGCCTTCTTCAGGTGTCTTGGGGAAATTTCGAACCTGGGTTCTCATTCCTAAGGTATTGTTCAATGTTGTTGTTGTTGTTGTTGTTATTATTATTATTATTATTATTATTATTATTATTATTATTATTATTATTATTGTTCAGTAGTTTTATTTTTATAACGTGCTTTCACTTCACTACCGAGCGCAGCTCTGTGCGCCTTGGGTATGTGCTGTGGATTGCTGTGGTGCTCCTATGTTTACTGTATTGAAAGTGTTTTGCGTAGAATGTGTGCAGTACCCAGTAGTGCAATTTTCTGTATGTTATATATATTTGTAAGTTCTGGTGTTTTTGTTATGTATTTGTCTGAATATTTTTTTAATTATACCTAAGGCACCTACTATGATAGGAATTGTTTCTGTTTTTAGATTCCACATTCGAGTTATCTCTATTTCCAGGTCTCTCTGCTGGTATTGATACAAAAGATATGTGGCCCATATGACATCAGGACAGTATTCAAGAGTAGTACAACACTTAGCAAATATCTCCTTCGTGTAAAACCACCAATAGAAGAGAATATGACCAAAGACTGCGTGTACTCCATCCCATGCAGCTGTGGTAGGTTATACAAAGGCGAAACATGCCACTCCCTCAAAATAAGGGTAGACGAACATCGCAAAGCTGTGACACGAAGAGATATTGATAAATCGGGTATAGCTGATCATGTATAGAATAATAGAGACCACCTCCCTCTGTGGGATGAAGTTAAAATAATAGACAGAGAACACCACTGGAAAATAAGGAAACTAAAAGAAGCAGCACATATGCTAGGACACAACAACCTCCTAAGCAGACCGAGTGCAGTTATGAGCAACATATGGGAACTGGTGTTAAGGAAGGATAGAAAATATTAGATTTATAAGCCCCAAAATTCCCTCCATAATTGTCCATGGGCATATGGCGTAGTGGTTAAGAGCGCGGGCTACTAACCTCAAGATTCCGAGTTCGATTCCAAGCAGTGACCTGAACAATGATAATAATAATAATAATAATAATAATGACAACATCGAAATATACCTTAGGAATGAGAACCCAGGTTCGAAATTTCCCCAAGACACCTGAAGAAGGCTGGAGGGTATATCAGCCGAAACGTTGTGTTAACAGCAAACAAGATGAGGACAAATATCCATCGAATGTAAGTAATGTACATAATTCCTCATCTCTTAAATATAGAACTGAAGATATATGCTGGTTACTCGTTTTTTGATCATTTTGTTTTTGCTTATTAAATGCTTACAGCACGTGTCATCGTACAATGTTGACGTTATCCTTTTGTAGTCTCACGATCTCAATCACGCACAAAATGATAGCTTCCAAATGCGGTTTTTTCGACTGGATTTAAATTATCACAATTGAAACGCCTATAACTTGTTAAAGATTCTTTTGTGGAACAAGTGATATAGGCCCTACTACGTAGCGTGAAAAGTGACATAAATACACAAAATTTGAATATTTTGACTGAAATTTTAAAATTTCAAAAATTGCAGTCAAACAGAAACGATCCACGTATGGAGGTCATATGTCAGCACTTTTTGCAGTTTTCAGCAGTTTCATTCGAACATGTTATCCTGTAAAACTTATAACACATGTGTTTGGAAAGTGGAAAAAAAAAAAGAAGGAAAAGTCGCTCGGTCAAATATTCATACCTGAAATTTGTATCATTTCGCATATTTATAGGGAAAAAAAGAATTAAATTTGGAATCTACTTTTTATATATTATGAATATATAAAGAAAAAAAAGATTTTTCTCAAATTTGTATCTACATACGCATATATATATATATATATATATATATATATATATATATATATATATATATATTTATTTATTTATTTATTTATTTATTAAAAATCTCAGAGTAGCAACAAAATTTAGAAATAATTTTTGTTACCAGTGGTCTAGCGAGAAGAAAAAAACTAGTCAATAGACTATACATTACTCATATAAATACATACACATAAGCGAGATGTCCATAATAGGACATCTGACCCGCTAGAAGAAGCAGTCAATCTCCAAACTCCAATTAGGGATAATTTCAAAAGAGAATGAAAAATAAAACATTTACCATCTGTTCCCTGAACCATGGTTCCAAGCTATTTTCAGCAAAATAAAATAATTTGCCAGGTCAGCTATCATCAGCAGGAAAGCCAAGATTAACATATAAACACGTGGCAATACATAGAACATGCCTCGTGCTTATATGTTATAATTTTTCATATCTACCCCGCATGTGCAGTTTTCTTATCGGCAGCAAATACAAAAAGTGCCGATTATCTTCCAGAAATTAGCCAAAAAATCATTATATCATTATTAATAAATCTCAGGGTAGCAAAAAAAATCTAGAAATTCTTTTTGCTTCCAGTGGTCTAGCTAGAAGAAAAGAACTAGCCAATAAACTATATATCATTCATATAAATTCATACACTGTACATTTAAACACATAAGATAAATTTCCATAATAGTACATCTAACCCGCTAGAAGGAGCAGTCAAACTCCAAACTACAATTAGGGATAATTTCGAAAGGGAATGAAAAATAAAAACATTTACCATCTTATTTCCTGAACCATGGTTTCAAGCTATTGTCAGCAAAATAAAATAATTTGCTAGGCCAGCTATCATCAGCAGGAAAGCCAAGATTAGTATATAAACACGATGCAATACATAGAACATGTCTCGTGCTTATATGTTATAATTTTTCATATCTACCGTGCATATGCGGTTTTCTTATCAGCAGCAAATACAAAAAATGCTGATTTTCTTCCATAAATTAACCAAAAAATCATTTTCCCATTATTAATAAATCTCAGGGTAGCAAAAAAATTTAGAAATTCTTTTTGCTACCAGTGGTCTAGCAAGAAGAAAAAAAACTAGCCAATAGACTATAAATGTACACTGTATGTGTTTATATGAATAATATATAGTCTATTGGTATTACTTCATCCCAATCATATTTTTCTACAGCACAAAATGAATACAGCAGCACATAATGACTACAGCACAAAATGAATAAATAAATGCGAAAGTGAAGTAATGAGTAGGATGCAAATGTTTGTCTAGTTATTCTTACCTGTTACAAGCAGCAGGAAAGCAACGAAGATAATTAATGCTTTTTGCATTATGGTCGTCTTTTGGTCAACTGCCAGCACCACAACTGATCTTGGAAGGTTTACCATCGATACTTATGCGTTTAGTGAACAATTGAAACGAACTTCAAAACGTGTGTGACAGGAATTTCTCACGAAAATAATTAAGAAAATAAAAAGATTCAAATTAAGACTAACAAATATCATTAGAAATATGAATATCTGCTGGTTATTTTTAATCTTCTGCTTTTGTTTGTGGAAACCTTAATTGTTTTCATTAAAACAAGCTGTGTTGGTGGCATTTGAAATCATCACGTTTTGTAACAACTGATAGCAATACCATTATACCTTGATTAATTTTTCTACAGGGAATGAGTTACTAGAAGAAATCTTTCCTTTAAACTGTGAAACATATTAAGTTTATAAATTTTGAAATCAGAATATAAGCTTAAACATGTTTAAATGTTTACTATCTACTAGAAGAAATATTTCAGTATGATACTGCACGCAATTGTGCACAATAGAATCGTTAGAAAACAATTAAATTATATTGCAATATGTTGTTCTAGCTCACTTTTAGCATCTGTTAAAACTCCCCGTAGTATAAATAAACGTTGAAAATAAAATGTAAGTCTGTTTAGACCAAAGGTCCTCAACTGGGGTCAATATAAAATTTTTATTGGTCCACAGATACAATGTAGCACATTGGAAGTCCATGGTAGCTTTTCAGGGGTCATGAAAATATTGTGGTTTTCAATATGGACCCCTGTCTTCTTACTTTCCAATGGTGCACCCTCAGGCTTAGAAGTTTGTTAAAACATAAACGCCCAGAAAACTTTTACTAGAAATCCTCTCTTTACCAATTTATTTACTACTTTACTTTTCGAAACAAGAACAAAGACAATAAGAAAAAAAACCCCAAACATTCATATATGAAGCTGGTCATAAAATCCCCTTGGAAATTCCAGAGAAATGTGACAGAAATAATACTAAGCAAAAGCAACGCCAACAAGAACGATGCCCAAAACAGCAGCAACAAAATTTTAAAAACTACATACACATACACACACGTACTTGGCATTTATTATCTACTGGACCAAATATTTCTGTCCGATACTGCATGTATTTGCGAACAATAACGTCGTAAGAGAACAATCAAATAACCTTGCAATAGGATGGACTAGCTCACTTCTTTGCTTGACATAAGGCTCCGTTCTATAAGCAAACATTGCAAAATCTAAAATGTAAGACTAGTTAAACCAGCTGTTCTCAATCGAGGTCCGTATCAGTTTTTTAGGGATCGACGGATGCAATGTAGAAAATAGGTTGTTTACAGTAATTTTTAGCGTCATGTAAAAATTGTAAATCACACCTATAATTTTCAATGTGGACCCATGTCTTCAAACTTTCCAGTGATGCACTCTCAGACATAGAAACTTGTTTAAAAAAAACCCTGAAAAATGTTGCTAGAAATTCAGTCTAAACTAATGTCACTCTTATGTAAACAAACATTGAAAATACTATGGTCAATGCTACTCATACTATATATATATCTGTGTGAGCGTACAAGCACACATATATGTATCAATATATAAGTGTGTATGTATGTGTGTGTGTGTGTATATATATATATATATATATATATATATATATATATATATATATATATATATATGCCTAGGGTACCATATATTTGGATTTGTACAGTTTTGTTCTAGTGAATGTTTAAGAAACCATAAGAAAATTATGTGTTTGCTTTAAAATTTGAGATCACATAGACAGTATTTTACGTAGGATATGGGCAGTTCTCATGAGCACTATCTTTTGAACTTCAGCCCTTTTGGGGTTTCCTGGTATCTGAGCTAGGTAGTAATCAGCCCGTTTCGCTGTCATTCCCAGGGCACCTATGACAATAGGTATTGTTTTCGTCTTCAGATTCCACATTTTGCTAATTTCTATTTCAAGATCTTTATATTTGCTCAGTTTTTGGTAGGTCTTGACAGATACGTTTATATCGATTGGGACAGTCATATCAATGAGGAGGCATGAGTTTTGTCTGAAGTCTTTCAGTATGATGTCTGGCCTATTTGCGTCTATCTTTCTGTCAGTTTGAATGGTGAAGTTCCAGAGGAGTGCAATGTGATCATTTTCAAGTACTGGGGGTGGTTTGGGTTCCCACCAGTTTTTATCATGGGGCAAGTCCAGGTTTTTGCATATTACCCAGTGAATATATTGTGCAGCTCTATCATGCCTGTTGAGATACTCTGTAGGCGCAAGAAGACTGCACATAGAGACAACATGATCGATGGTCTCATTTTGTTGTTGGCATATACGACATAATGGGGAGCTGCCGTTCTTTAATATGTTGGCCTGGTAGTTATTTGTAGGTAGGCATTGATCTTGGGCTGCTATGATAAACCCCTCTGTTTCTGATTTCAAGCCAGAGGCCATTAGCCATTGATGGGTAAGGGCTTTGTCAATATCTGCATTATTCGCTCTCTTTGGGTATTTGCCATTAAGAGGTTTTCCATGCCATTTTTCCATGCCATAAGATGCTATCTTGCTTTCATGTTTTAAGACAAGTTTTAGCATCCAGTCCTCAGAGTTTTTCAGATAGGTGTCTAGGCCAATTGTGGCTACCTTCATTGATAATACCAGCTGTAGAAGTCCTCGGCCTCTCTCTTTTCTTGGCAGATAAAGACGTTCTATATCTGCCTTAGGGTGGTGCATTATATGCATTGTCAACAGTTTTCGTATTTTTCTGTCAACATTACATATTTCAGTAATTGACCAGTTAACGATATTGAAACTGTAAGTCACGACTGGTATGGCTAGAGCATTGATCGCTTCGATCCTGTTTCTCGCGTTCAGTTCTGTCTTCAGTATTGCTCTCACCCTGCGATAACATTCTCTTCTAATCCTTTCCCTCATCACTGAATGCTTGATATTGTCCCCTTCAATTACCCCTACGTATTTGTAGCTCTCCGCTGGTTCTAACTCTTTTATGACATTTTGCTGGTCAAGGTTCACATTAGATGTTTTTGTTATTTTTCCTTTGATAAAGCTAGCTTTTGCACATTTATCAAGGCCAAATTGCATCCTGATGTCATCACTGAATTGTTTAACAATCGCTAGTAGGCCTTTGAGTTGTTGGTCATTTTTTGCAAAGAGCTTTAAATCATCCATGTAAATGAGATGATTTATATTTTTATCAAATATTTTATAACCATACTGTGCATCATTGAGCAATTTTGAGAGCGGTATTAGGGCTAGACAGAAGAGGAGTGGTGATAGTGAGTCACCCTGGAAAATGCCACCTGAAATTCTTACATCTCCAGCATTTAGAGATTCATTGTCATTGTTCAACCTCAGTGTGGTTCCCCATGATCTCATACTTACAGATAAAAAGTTTCGCAGAGTAGGAGCTATTTTATACATTTCCAGACATTTCCTAATCCAGCTATGTGGTAGGCTATCAAAAGCCTTTTTATAGTCTATCCAGGCTATTGACAAGTTTTTCTGGTGCTTGTGACAATCTTCTAAGATCATCTTATTGATGAGTAGCTGATCTTTACAACCATAAGATCCACGTTTACATCCCTTTTGCTCATTAGGGAATATGCTACTTTCTATTAAAAAACTATAAGTGTACTCGGTTAGGACAGATGTTAGCGTCTTATACATTGTTGTTAAGCAGGTTATGGGTCGATAAATTTTTGGTTCGTTTGTTTCCTCATTTTTTGGAAGCAGGAATGTTAAACCATTAACTAGCCAAGAGGGCATCAAACTAGGATTTTGCAAAACATCGTTGTAAAGTTTTGTTAGCAGTTCATGGCTCTCTGGGAAGGCATTCAACCAGAAGTTAGGAATTTTATCCTTTCCTGGAGACTTCCATTTGCTTGACCTCCTGAGAACAGATCTTATATCTTCTACCTTGACCCCCTCCCACTTTTGCTCCTCTAAGGAGTCTAAGTCTGTAGATATTCTATCAATCCAAGGGGACTTTTCATTGTGTGTTTTATCTTCTGCCCAGATTTTATTCCAAAATTCTTGCACTTCTTCTTTTGATGGGACAGACTTTATTGTTACTGGTGTTTTCCCCATCTTTCTGTAAAAATTTTTGGGGTTCTTTTTGAACATGTTATTATCTCGGAAGAATCTAACACGCTTTTCATACCTTGCTATACGGGCAGCTTTAGCACATACCGTTTACTTGATGGTTTCTATGGTGGTATCAATGTCAACTATGGTTTTCACATTATATTTTTTCTTTAGTTTTTGGGTCTTTGTAGGTTTGATACTCTTGTCAAATTTAAGGTTTTTCAAACATTCTATGTCAGATCTAAGTATCTTAATTTGGTGTTGAATGCGCTCTTGCCAAGAAGGCTTTTTGTGGGAGTGTTGTCGTTTTCTAATCTTTTCACCACATAGAACCGTTGAGATTTTTGCGGATGCATAGTACAGGTGATTGAGATCTGTAATATCAACATCATTAGCTGAAATTATATCCTTAAGTGCAAGGCGGATTTTACCAATTATTTTAAAGTTTTGGTTAGAATTGCGAATTTTGGGGAGAGTGTCGCGTTCATTCATACTGTTTTCTTTAAAATTTTCAGCCATTCAATCATGATTTGATTTTTTAGATCATGTAGTTCTGTTGCGTCGATTTCTGTATGACTTTCTTCATCTATTTGATTTTCACCTGCCTCAGTGTTTATGGTTGGTTCAGAGAGTATTTCACTTTGCCTATCAGTTACCTTAACTCTTTCAGTCATTACTGTATTTTCATCAGCCTTGGGTTGGTTTATAATTATTTCCTCTGTAGTATCTTCTTTAGCTGCAGTTTCATTCTTTTTATCCCTTACTGCTAGTTTAATTTGGTCAATCTCTATTTCAGTTAGAAATTTGTTTTTCATAATGTTTCTTCTGACGTTGGCAAGTTTGTTACTGTCTATGTAGGGTCTTACTTCAAGGTGTTTCTGTCTCCAGTTTAAGTAGGCTTGTACAGTATTAGATTTATCTGTAGGGAAATATATGGCATGGTAGAAGGCTGTAAGAACTTCTTTATTATCTTCCCTAGACCATTTTTCATTCTTTTTCTTTTGGTTATTTGATGACGAGCATGGATGGCCATTCGTTGGAATATTCCGGTTGTGGGGTACTTCCAGCTCCTGTGTGTCGGGAAGATTTGAACCAGTAGCAGATTTCTCGTCTCGGATCTGGTTCATTATCCGAGTAAGTGGTCCTTTATAACCCGGTCGATGACCATTCCGGTTTGTATTTTGTTTTATTAACAGTGAGGCACAACAAGCTTCGACGTTGACGCTAGGGGACGGATCTATCTGTTTAGGGTAAATTTTTGGAGACAACACCGTCTCCGAGCTCTCGTGACGTAGCTTCTTAAGGCTAGCAGATCTATATCGAGTAAGTGGCCCTTTGTGATTCGGTCGACGACCAATCTGGTTTGTGATCTGCTTTGTTATCATTGAGGCATGACGAGCTTTGGTGTTGACATTAGGGGACGGATTTGTCTGTTTAGGGTCAGTTTTTTGAGACAACACCGTCACCGAGTTCTCAGCATGTAAACATTGCTCGTAGCGTAGTTTTTTAAGGCTAGCAGATCGGTATTCATATGCATTTTTTTTGTTGATAGATTTATCTCCGGGCATAGTGTATTTGTGTGTGTGTGTGTGTGGCGTTTTAAACTTATGAATGGTTCACTGTCTGTGTTTGTTCACAAAATGAAAATAAAGAAGAAAAAAAAGTTTTGGTTTTGCTTCGTGTGTGATATGTGTTTTCGTATGCGTGAGTGTGTCCTGTGATTTTCACGTAGTTGTGTAAGCATTAAGATGCATGTGTAGTTCTGTGGGTATCAAAACGTATATATCATTGTGTACACGTTCGAGTGTATGCGTAGTTATTCAATATATGTACTTACTATTTTATTCCATTTCTTTTTTATATAGTTTGTAAACTTTCCGGTGTTGGTTTTGCGTGTGTGATCGCACGTGTTTCACTGAGACATCGTGCATAGGAGGACCTGTGCTTTGTATGGCAGTAACATTTCATTTTTTAAGAATAAAAAATATTAAAAAAAAATTATCTTCGTTAAAAGACTGCTTCCTTCAAATCTTCCACCGGTTCTTTTACCTAATTCCATCGATGTTATTGGATTAGATTTGTTTTTGTATAGGGAGACCGGTGTAGCACATCCATGTTGTTATTCAGCCCGGTGCTCTTATCATTATTATTATTATTATTATTATTATTATTATTATTATTATTATTATTATTATTATTATTATTATTATTATCATTAATTATTATTATGATTATTATGATTATTATTATTATTATTATTATTATTATTATTATTATTATTATTATTATTATTATTATTATTATTATTATTATTATTATTATTCAATCCAAGGAAGAAACAATTTCCTTCATCGGTGTGGAAAACATACATTTTCACTGATTCTACAATTAAACACCACAACATAGTAGAGAAAAAAATCAGAACTTAAAATGGCATGATTTCAAAATATAAATATTAAAGGAAATAGAGAAATGCAATTGACATATTATGAATTTATGAACATTATAATATAACATAATTATACTATAGAAGCATATAATGTAATATAATATAATATAACATAATCTATACTATGTATAAAACAGAGATGTGTGTGTAATCGCTTTTCACGTGAAATCGACTTCACCAAATGCTTCCATACTTGTGATGCTTGAATAATTTGACCTCGGATAAATCTTAGGCTCTTCATTTGATTTTTTTAATTAAAAATAAATAATATTGCTTTATATTTAAGATTCACTTCTTTAAAAAGGTTCCTCAATGTCAACGTCCGGTAGCCATAGTTTTTTCTTCACTTTAACTTCAATCGTTACTGTTCGCACTTAAAGTTTACTCACATTTACTGATGTAAGTAATTTCATCATTTACTAACAGAAGTACGGTTTTGTGTTGCTGTTTCGTTCACTGAGTGACAAATTTCGATTCAACATCACTTTAAGTTCAATCGTTACTGTTCTCAATAAAAGTTTACGTTTTCATTCGCTAACAAGTTCACATTTACTGATGTAAGTAATTTCATCATTTACTAACAGAAGTACGGTTTTGTGTTTTCCTGTTGCTGAGGTTTTTTCTGGTACCTTCGATACTGGTTGTTTGGTTCACTGAGTGACAAATTTCGCTTCAACCTCACTTCAACTTCAATCGTTACTGTTCTCAATAAACGTTTACGTTTTCATTCGCTAACAAGTTCACATTTACTGATGTAAGTAATTTCATCATTTACTAACAGAAGTACGGTTTTGTGTTGCTGTTTCGTTCACTGAGTGACAAATTTCGATTCAACATCACTTTAAGTTCAATCGTTACTGCTCTCAATAAAAGTTTACGTTTCATTCGCTAACAAGTTTACATTTACTGATGTAAGTAATTTCATCATTTACTAACAGAAGTACGGTTTTGTGTTTCCCTGTTGCTGAGGTTTTCTTTTTTCTGGTACCTTCGATACTGCTTTCTGAAGACATTCTTCAAAGAATTCAATATCAGTGTGACGGTGATGTCACATTCAATGATGACATCTTCAATGAGACATTAAGATTAATAGACGACAAGGTTCAATCACTGGGTGGAAACAAACTTGAAATCTATGGTCTTCCAGCTCCTCCTGTCAGAGATGTTCAACACAGATTAGCACAAGAGCTAATCAGGGAAACATCACACAACATGGAAAGTTTGCAAGCAGTTGTCAATGAAAAGGAACCAATTCTGGTACAGGATCAAATGGATGTATACTAGCAAGTTCTTACATCTGTGGACAATAACACTGGTGGGGTTTTCTTCTTAGATGCTCCTGGAGGCACAGGAAAGACATTATTGATCAACCTGCTCCTTGCCAAGGTGAGACAGAAGAAGATTGCTCTGGCTGTTGCATCCTCTGGAATTGCAGCCACACTCCTAACAGGTGGAAGAACAGCCCATTCAACATTCAAGCTGCCTCTGAACCTCATCCAAAATGAATCTCCTTTATGCAACATAACAAAGAATACAGCGTTAGCAAAACTCCTTACAAATGCCAAACTCATTGTCTGGGATGAGGCAACAATGTCCCATAAAGCAGCCTTTGAAGCGCTTGATTGAACACTACAAGACTTCAGAAACAATAAGATCATGGGTGGTGTCACCCTCCTCATGGCTGGTGACTTCAGGCAAACGCTGCCTGTCGTTCCCAGAGGAACCAGGGCGGATGAGCTGAGAGCTTGCATCAAGTCCTCATATATCTGGCAACATGTCAAGCAGCTTACTCTGACAACCAACATGAGGGTTCACATTCATGGTGACCCGTTAGCCGCACAGTTCTCCAACAAGTTACTTGACATTGGAAATGGAAAACTTCCACAAGATCCAGAAGATAATTTGCATCATCTCCCATGTGGCAATATGAGTGCCTCCCTTGAAGAACTAAAGAGCAAGGTGTTTCCAAACATTGCCACAAACTACAAAAGTTACAAGTGGCTATGTGAAAGAACAATTCTGGCACCAAGGAACGATTCTGTAGACAAGCTGAATTTGAATTTGTTAACTCAGCTTCCAGGACCTGAATCTTCATACAGATCGATTGACTCTTCCTTGATCAACAACAGGCAACGCATTACCCAGTGGAGTTCCTCAATTCACTTCAGCCACCAGGATTTCCACCACACATTCTGATCGTGAAAATAGGTGCTCCCATAATGCTATTAAGAAACCTTGATGCACCCAGACTCTGCAATGGAACAAGGCTGGTTGTTAAAACAGCCATGCCCCATGTGTTGGAAGCAACAATAATTACAGGCAACATGATGAGTGAGAATGTCTTCATTCCAAGGATACCTCTCATTTCAAATGATCTCCCCTTTCATTTCAAGAGACTGCAGTTTCCGGTCAAACTTAGCTTTGCAATGCCTATCAACAAAGCACAAGGTCAATCTCTAAAGGTGGTGGGACTTAACCCCCTTCAACCTTGCTTCTCACATGGTCAGCTGTATGTTGGATGTTCTAGAGTTGGAGATGAAAAGAACCTCTACATTCTCAGTGATAAACATGGCAAGACAGAAAACATAGTATATGAAGAAGCACTTACATGAATAGCATGTACATGTCATATACAAAAGTGTAAAACCATTGAGTGTTAAAGTAAGTATTACTATTACACTTTCACTTTTCGACTGACATGCGTCAATGTATATCTGTGTATATAACAGTGAAACAATAATGTGGTATATTCGCTGTGTGAATTTTTTTCATTTAATCCCCATTTTAATTATCGTAAAAGTTTCCAAGTACCAATAAGCAACAATTTTATTCCCGGGCAACGCCGGGTGGCTCTGCTAGTATAATATAATATAACAAATAATTAAAACAAATATATATGTCTTACAGTTTATTTCGATTTATATCCACTAGCGAATTTATAAAAAAAAATTTATTGCATATGAATCTCGTCAGGGTAATATTTGTCTAAAAAAATAGACAAAAAATTCATGCAAGGACTGCGAAATCGTAATTATTTAGCAGTCATTTTATGAAATTATTGTCTAATTTTTAGAGAAATATTACCTTGATGAGATTCATATACATAAAAGTGAATTTTTCATTAATTCACTAGTGGATATGAGTCGAAACAAATTGTAGAATATCTTTTTATTTTAATTATTTAATTGTTTAATTATTTTAATTATTTGTTCTAGGCGCAGGAGGGGCTGTGTGGTAAGTAGCTTGCTTACCAACCACATGGTTCTGGGTTCAGTCCCACTGCGTGGCACCTTGCGCAAGTGTCTTCTATTATAGACTCGGGCTGACCAAAGCCTTGTGAGTGGATTTGGTAGACAGAAACTGAAAGAAGCCCGTCGTATATATGTATATATATATGCATGTGTGTGTATATGTTTGTGTGTCTGTGTTTGTCTCCCATCCCAACATGGCCGCAGTTAAATGACTGAAACAAGTAAAAGAGTAAAAGAGTATATTATATTATATCTTATATATATAATTAACTTCCTATAAATACATTACTAGTCTTATGTTTAAGGCGTGATTCTTTTACGGAAATATGATCCACTGACGATACATATGAACACATACACACATAAGCGTTTTGTATGTATAAACATATATCTATACAGGTATACATTTAATACTAATAAATGGAAAAGTGACAAGGCGCGAGATTTGAGGACTATGGTGGCTGTTAGACCTGGGGAATGATGTGCCTAGTCAAAACCTGATACGCAATCTTGGCATTCATGCGTCTCATATCCAAATCTTCAGTGATAATGGACTGAACTGAATCGTAACTGATCTGCACATCTTCTGATAACTCAGGGATGGTGATTCGACGATTTCCCCTCACAACTGCGTGCACAACTGCGATGTTTAACTCAGTTCTGTTGGTTGCGGGTTTCCAAGAACGTTCGCCACTATTTACATTATTTACATTTGACAGATATCTGTACTTATTATACTTGTTGTTAACATAACGTTTCGGCTGACGTACCCTCCAGCCCTCATCAGGTGTATTGGGGAAATTTCGAACCTGGGTTCTCATTCCTAAGGTATTGTTCGATGTTATTATTATTATTATTATTATTATTATTATTATTATTATTATTATTATTATTATTATTATTATTCAGGTGTCCGTAGGCATATGGCTTAGTGGCTAAGAACGCGGGTTACTAACACCAAGATTCCGAGTTCGATTCCAAGTGGTGACTTGAATAATAATAATAATAATAATAATAATAACATCGAACAATACCTTAGGAATGAGAATCCAGGTTCGAAATTTCCCCAAGACACCTAATGAAGGCTGGAGGATATATCAGCCGAAACATTGTGTTAACAACAAACAAGACGAGGACAAATATCCGTCAAATGTAAATAATGTAACTTTGCTTTTACCACAATTTTACTTTAATAAAAAAATCAGATATAGGCAATTCCGAATCATTTTGCACTATTTCTCTCTTCCGTTCACTCACTGTCTCTTTCTCTCTCACTATCTGTCTCTCTCTCTCTTTCACACACACACACATACGTACGCACACATTAATTGACAAAGAGCAAACAATATATATGTATTACTTGGTAGATAATTACTAATGTTATAATGTCATTTTCATCTATGATTATCTTTTTCTTCACCTAAATGTTTTAAGATCTTTATTTTAAGACAGATATTAAGTGTCGAGGATCGTATGAAACATTAATATAGCAAATGAAAGAAATGGATGATTAGGAATTTTATTAGCAATTTCACAATTCCAAATGTTCTATACAGTCGTGTTTTCAAGGACAGAAAATTTATGCAAACTTAACTTATGTAGACGACATAAGTATTCATTACCTCAGCTGACTAGAACAACATGTATGAATAATAAACGAGATCCTGCTACTTGTAAAAACATTATTAATATTATTAAACCTTGGGAGAGGCATTATGCCGGTAATAAACATATAATATTATTGATATTGATTTCAAATTTTGATACAAGTCCTGCAAGTTTCAAGAAGGAAATGAGTCGTTTGCATCGATTCCTGTATTCTTCTGGTGCTTATTTTATCGATACCGAAAAGATGAAAGGCAAAAATGATCTCAGTGGAATTTGAACTCAGGACAAAAGGCCGCTAAGTATTTTTTCCGGCCATACTAACGATTCTGCCAGCTCACCGCTTAACATTGTTTAATAATTGTAAGAAATTAAGGTGGCGAGCTGGAAGATTTGTTTAGCACGCCGAGCACAATGCATAACGGTATGTCCTCCGTCTTTACGGTCTGAGTTCAAGTTCCTCCGTGGGCAACTACGCCTTTCATCCTTTCGGGATCAATGAAATAAGTACTACTTGAGCACTGGGGACGATGTAATCGACTTACTTTCTCCCCTTATATTTCTAACCTTTTGCCAATATATGTAGGAAAATGCAATTCTTTCGTAAGTTAGTCGATAGGGATTTATATTAAGTTTGAATATTATTATATTAACTGTTTTAATTGAGCCGATAATTGGTTCGTTGGTGCATTATCTTGGTATTTTTTCAACGACAATTTTGTTCACATATGCATGCATTATTGAGTTAAAAATAAATATTCCTCCCATGAATTTGAATTACAAAACAACACCTGTTAAAATATAAAATTGGCTAGTTCTCATTCGATCTCAGACCTTTACAAATTCAAGATATTTCGCACTTCAAATTGAAAATGTTTTTTCTAGAGGCGCGTCTTTTTTGAGAACCTACCCAAGGACATTCAGTTTGCTATCAGATGTTATGCAACGTGAAAACATAAATCATTTTCCCCAATTTATCCTAAATGCAGTTTCCATAACCAAAAGTAGATCATAAACAAAACAAAAACAAACAAATTTCAATTATCGAATTGCTAATGATATTTGCCAACCAGTCCGAGCCATACATTCATGCCTATTGTTTCAATGCATATTACTACCAGAAATTCTCAAGTGTCTGCTTCTATTTAACAATCAGGTCAAGGAAAAATAAAACTGGCTTTAACATTTTAAATAATCAGCCTTGACCTGGGAACCAACCAAAACGCTGCAATAAAGCTAAAATTTCTGTCTTTGTTTTCCGGATGTAAATACAAGATGAGAAAAATAACATCAAAAGCATTCTACTTCCTCTTTCTCTTGTTCAAATCGTTGTTAATCAAAGATACCCAAAACATATACCAACGCACGAATCATTGGCTCAATTATAACAGTTAATATAGTTAGATATATACATCCAATATTTAAACTTTATATAAACTTCTATAAACTGACGAAATTACTGAATCTTGATACGAATATTAAACAATATTTTACAAGCATCAGAATCACATTTATTATTTATACATGTTATTCTCCTCAGCTGAGACACCGAATTCTAATGTTGTCTTCAAGAGCAAAGTTTGAATTCTCTGTTCTTGGAAATGCAATTGTATGGAACATTTGAAATTGTAAAATTGCTAATAAAATTCTTTATCGTCTATCTGTTTCATTTGATACATTTCATATGAACTTTATCTTTAAAATGAAGATCTTAAAATATTTTGGGGAGAAAAGAAATAATTTGATATATTGGGATGACATTACAGCGTTAGTAATTATTTGGCAAATAATACATATATATATATTGTTTGCTTTTTGTTAATTTTAATCATGATGTTATTGATTTGGTTGCAGATTTTAATAAGAGCTGGTATACCTGAAGATAGCATTGTATTTATTCTTCTGAAAATTTGTGGGAATCGACACTCTGTGGAGAGGGAGAGTCTTCATAACGTTGTTATATTTACTTAATGGTTTTCATGATTTTAGCTTGAATACCGCTTAAGTTGAAACTACATATCATCTTTTAGGCGTTACATAAAACGCAGCCCAGTCAAATATTATAAGATTTCTGAACATTTGTAACTATGTGATGGTATTAGAAATTAAAATTTTATCAGAATCAATAAAAATCAGGATGTATTCTGAGTGGTATTCTGCCCTGTATCTACTGAGATTAAGTTTATTTTTTTCCAAAATAAATTTTCTCTTCCATCCTTCTTTGATCGATAAAATAAAGTTCCAGTCAAGTACATAGATTCATTTCTGTATCTGTATATGAGTGCGCATATACGCATGTTAATTCATTTTCTTTTTTTTTTTTTTTTTTTTTGTTTTGGTGAATGCGGGATTAAAGTTTTTAACTTTCCACAGCTGTTATTGCATTACCCATAAAAAACGAGTGAAATGTAGATTTGATGTAAATGGATTAAACCAGCAGTTTCAGGAGAATCAATTACCTAATATTAGGTTAGAAAGAAAATTCTTTTGCCAAGTTAAAAATACTGTTTTGGTTGTAATTGATACATTTATGAGGAAAGTATTTCCTTTAATCATTGAAAAAAATTATCCAATGTATTTGGAAATTGTTGATCCTTCGGGTGTCAAATTCTTCAGATTGCGGAACAA
This sequence comes from Octopus bimaculoides, assembly GCF_046866305.1. Taxonomy (NCBI): domain Eukaryota; kingdom Metazoa; phylum Mollusca; class Cephalopoda; order Octopoda; family Octopodidae; genus Octopus; species Octopus bimaculoides. Next base: position 32,376,484 of record NC_142935.1, read on the forward strand.
ATACACAATAGAAGTTTTAACGTTGTTGCAATTAAACTGTTTTCCTCTAAATAATGCTGCAAATGTCTAAAAAGGTGATAGTCTGAGCATGGGTAGGAGAGTAACGAGGATGGGGTTGAACTTTCATATTCCATCGTGTACCATTATATTTTCCGGAGAGATTTGGGCAATAAGTGATCTTGTATTAACGTGTAAAAGCAACACTCTTTTTCGATGGCCCTATGATGATGTTTTTTTTTTCTGAAGATGTTTGTACAATGTTTCCAGTCGACGACATTAAAATGTTCCGTGAATATATTGTGCAGCTCCATCATGCCTGTTGAGATACTCTGTAGGTGCAAGAAGACTGCACTTGGAGACAATATGATCAATGGTTTCATTTTGTTGTTGACATACACGACATGTTAGGAAGCTGCCGTTCTTTAATATGTTGGCCTGGTAGTTCCTTGTAGGTAGGCATTGATCTTGGGCTGCTATGATAAACCCTTCTGTTTCAGATTTTAACCCTGTGATAGCATTATCTCCTGATCCTTTCCCTCATCACTGAATGCCTGATTCCGTCCCCTTCAAGTACTCCTAGGTATTTGTAGCTCTCCGCTGGTTCTAACTCTTTTATGACATTCTGCTGGTCAAGGTTAACGTTTAGATGTTTCTGTCATTTTCCCTTTTATAAAGCTAGCTTTTGCACATTTATCGAGGCCAAATTGCATCCTGATGTCATCACTGAATTGTTTAACAATCGCCAGTAAGCCCTTGAGTTGTTGGTCATCTTTTGCAAAGAGCTTTAAATCATCCATGTAAATGAGATGATTTATATTTTTATCAAACGTTTTATAACCGTACTGTGCATCATTGAGCAATTTTGAGAGGGGTATTAAGGCTAGACAAAAGAGGAGTGGTGATAGTGAGTCACTCTGGAAAATGTCACATGAAATTTTTACATCTCCAGCATTTAGCGATTCATTGTCACTGTTCAAAGTCAGTATGGTTCTCCATGATCTCATACTTAAAGACAGAAAGTTTCGCAGAGTAGGCGCTATTTCATACATTTCCAGACATTTCTTAATCCAGCTATGTGGTAGACTATCAAAAGCTCTTTATAGATTGAGCCCGTAACACCGGTTTACTGGTGGATGACTTATTTTTCTCTATACCGTAGCACTACTCTACCAGCGGAGTGTATCTGCACTAAAGTATCATAATAAGCTTCAGGAGGTCAGGGTTCGAACGATTAAACTATTTCAATACACTCCCTTTTTCCTATACTCTCTTCCCCTAATTCTCTCTCTTTTCCCACGCTTTTTTCTCTTTCATTCTCTTTGCTTTTTTTCTATCTATTTTTATTTATCTCGCTCCTTTTCCCTTACCTTATTATTTGAATGTTTAATCTTTGATATTTCTTTCATATTTATCGTTTGATATCTTCACACATTTTTAGCCTTTTATACTTGTCCAGTTCAGTAACACATTAATTTTATTTATTAATTATAATTTATTATAATTTATTAATTTTATAAGAATATAAATAAAACATAAAAAACAGAGTTGGAACTCTTTTAAATAATATATATATATATGTTTGTATGTATGTATGTATGTATGTATGTATGTATGTATGTATCTATGTCATTAAGATGTAGATATCCATAGCATCTACATCATTCCTGTCGCTTGAATCTGAAATAAAAGAAAAATTCGTTTTAAATCAACTGAAATACAGATTGTGGTTGTTTTTAAAACTGGCATTGTTGTTTAGATAAAAAAAATCATATACGATGATGAAGAAATAGATTTGAAGTGAAGAATTAAATAGCTATTAAAAAGGACTTAATGAAATAGTTTAAAACTGTAAATGCAAGTAATCGAACATAACTGATTATTAGGAAAAACAGTGTTAGCTTTATTAGTTTAACCTTCGATATTTGTCAGTCAACGAATATCATATAACTCCTTGTATTTAGGATGCCTGGTTTTTAAGGCGATTTCATAATTATAATGCATTTTCAATGAATATCGGGATGAAAGATTAATATGGATTCCAGAATATTCTATCATGCTGTAATATTTAAGTTTTATGTTAAACGTTTTCTGTTCATATTAGAACTTCTTTGGAAATTTGCTTTAAAGCAACCAGATAGATTATATATGAATACACAAGTGAATATATAAATAATCTAACTACGGATTAAAATAAAAGCCGACGGGTGTATTGTAGCGGAGGGCATGATTAAAAATATGGAGCAGATTGCTTCATGATCTCCGCGTGATACAGTACAAAATCATAAAAAAATTTCATTACACACACATGCATATGCCTGTCTGTCTGTCTGCTTGCCTGTCTGTCTGTCTGTCTGTCTGTCTGTCTGTATGTATGAATGTATGTATGTATGCATATATATATATATATATATATATATATATATATATATATATATATATATATATATATATATATATATATATATATATATATATATACACTTGTAGAAACGCGCGTAGCGATGCATTAAATGTTTATAAACTCCATCCAAGGATTATTGTTATTATTGTTATATTTATCCTACATTATATCGATACAGCTTGAAACAACCCCAAAAATCTGGTTCACCAGTCACCATCAATTCATATAAAAGTACACACACTTAAACACGGGTGCATACGAAAACGTTGGTACGTTCCACATCCTCCAGAATACTTCGAACACACATACCTAATCAAAACCGTGACAAGCTATGAAGTCTACATACATAATAGTAATAATACTAGTAATGGTGATAATATTGGTTTCAAGTTTTGGCACAAGGTCAGCAATTTCGGGTAGGGGTGTAAATCCCCAGCGCTCAGGTGCTACTTATTTCTCGACCTCAAAAGAATGAAAGGTCAAATCAACCTCGGCGGCATTTGAACTTCTCCAGGCTTCCGAACAATTTTGCCAGCTCGATGTCTTAAATAGCGATAATGATACATTTGACTTTATGGCGGTGATCTGGCGGAATCGTTAGCACGCCGGGAAAAGTGTAGATGCTGTAGATGCATTATGGTATATGGTCTTATATATTTCTATTGGTTTCAAATTTTGGCGCAAACCCAGCAATTTCGGGGAAGTGATAATTTCTTTGCATCAACCCCAGTATCTAACTGGTACTTATTTTAATTATTCCCCGCAAGGATTAAAGGCGGAATTTGACCACATAAAGAAGGACGAGATGTGCCTAACATCTGGGATACTTGGCTGGTCTAATGTAAAAAGCCGTTCTATATACATTAATCGCAAATTTCCACGGAACCAGTGATATTGACAGCCTCCATCGCAGAAGAGAAAAGGGAAGACTGGGTGCTTAAGATTAGTATAGCAGCAACTCATTTACTTTGATTACATATTCATATTTATCTCAACGATTATATATTCACGTTTATATATTCAGGTTCATTCGTGAACTTGGTTACGTTGGTAAATGTCGAAGTGATTATCTGGAGAAGTTAAGATTTTCAAGCAAGAGAAATAGACCGACTAACTCTAACTTCACATAAAAGAAATATAATACTTACTTCTTAAATCCTCTCTGTAATATACAGCGTAACCTGTGTTGTTACCACTCTTCTTCTGTGCTTGCATCGCACTATATCGATCTTTTGGCCAGATGGCAAATCTCTCTTCGCTGCAATAATAGATTACAACTGATGAATTCAATAAAGTTCGTAATAGCGGAGTACTTTACGGCCATACTTACAACAATTAGTTCTGTTTAATGAAATCATTGAGTTTATCATTTATTCATTGAAATAAGGTAATATATCATTGTCAGTTTGTTATTTACTACATAAGATACAAAAAAATAACTTTTAATTTAGGAAAGTTGTGTCATATTTTTTAGCTCCAGTTCAGCTCGGAGCAAAGCCATTTCTACGACCATCACGGCATATTTCTTTTTCAGACGCATTTTATCTAGATCTACATAATCCAATGATGATAGAGTACTAGTCGAGTGAGATTTGACTCCTATATGACAAGAAACTCTCTACGTGTTTTCGAAGGGAAATAAAATTATTTTAGAAAGCACAATATTCCATCATGCCCAATCTGATCTTCAGTTGGAATTACAAAATCACATATAATTTTTAGCACATACTGAAACACGAAATAGTTGATATATTGTCTCAACTTCTGTCAGCAGATGTATTCTGAGAAAAGCGGGTTGTGAGAAGACTGGAGTTCTTGAATGGAAATTTTAGAAAATATGTCTGATATTATGAAATGCATTTTGACGATCAGCAAAAGAGCCGGTGAATCCTCAGGAGCTTGGATATGTGTTACGCAGTTTGAAGGTTCAGAAATTCATATTAGTAACGGTAGAAAAGACAGAGTGCTGACCACGATGCTGTTAGTCATTAGTTGTACTAATATTTATGCTTTGGAGGGAAAAAGTTTTGATTACCAGTTTCATTTTAATTGTAAATCTAATGGGAAAAGTTTCCGACTTAAAGGTATGGTTTCTTTTAAATTTTAAGTGTATCATATACATATATAAGTATGATGAAAAAAATATTCGTTACACACACATATCTACGCACGTATATACATATATAACACCAAACAAGATGAGGAAATCATCACAATCACCACTATCTCCATCACCATCAACTCCACCACCACCGCCGCCGCCGCCGCCGCCGCCAACGCCGCCGCCACCACCACCACCACTACAACCACCGCCACCACCACCACCACCACCACCACCACCACCACTACCACTACCACGTTTGTAAAGTTTGTAATTTATTCTTCGGAGATCGATAAAGGAACACTAATTAATAACTGAAATTGATGCACCATAGTTAATTGTACCCTTCTTCCTAAATATGTAACTGTCGACCTAGGTGAGAAATTGTAATTATTATCGTAGAAAAACTGTTGATACCAAAAATAAAAAAAAAACATAACAAGGGGTTAATATACATTATTTACATTATTTACATTATTTACGTTATTTACATTATTTACATTATTTACATTTGACGGATATTTGTCCTCATATTGTTTGTTGTTAACACAACGTTTCGGCTGATATACCCTCCAGCCTTCATCAAGTGTGTTGGGGAAATTTCGAACCTAGGTTCCCCATGACATCTGAAGAAGGCTGGACGGTATATCAGCCAAAACGTTGCGTTAATAACAAACAAGATAAGGACAAATATCCGTCAAATGTAAATAATGTAAATAATGTACATAATTCCTCATCTCTTAAATATAGAACTGTAAGAGGTTAATATGTACTTGAAAAACAAATTGTAGTTTGCTGATGAATTTCCAAACCACGGTGTGGAAATGAGTCTACTACCACTGAACCACGATTTGTAAGTTGTCCCTCTTCCGTCGAAAATTAATGAATGGACATCGGAATTATTTTTTCTCAAAGCTAATTTCACCTGGAAATACAAAATTGAACAAAAGGAAGAAGGAATCAGACAAGATTGAAAGAGAAGGAAGGCGAGAATGAGATGGAGTGAGAAATCAGGAGGGTGAGAGGGAGATAGAGAGAAAAACATGAGGACGGAGAGAGGGAGAGTAAGATGGAATGCGAGAGAGAACAAATGGGGAAAGGTAGTTGTGAGAGACAACTGATAAGAGAAACGCGTGGCGTGAGGCTTAAAAGAGACAGAATTCTGGAGAAAGATGTGAGTGTATTTTTGTGTGCCGCATAAGAAACGGAAGTGAACGACGAAGAAATAAACAAAAATATCTGGAAAGATTATTACTTGCAATGTCTGTTTTTTTTTCCATTTGGTGGAAGATTTACCTCTCCACTTATCTAGTATCGTGAAAGCGGAGGATTGAGTAGATTTAGGAGACATTTTAGATATACCACACACACACACACACACACACACACACACACACACACACACACACACACACACACACACACACGAGACAAAAATAGAATGGTAGAGGAAATGACAAAGAAGGAAAGCTTCCGACTATGCATTAACGTTTAAAAGCATTTATATTTCGGTTGCAAAGGCCTATGTTCAGAGGGATACAGTTTAAGAAATGGATGTTCCCATAAATTCTGCCAGTTATACTAGCCGGATACGAATCCATCACATTGTGACATTTTATCTATACCATATACATATAATATATATATACATGCATTATATATATATATATATATATATATATATATATATATATATATATATATATATATATATATAATGTATGTATATATTTTGAAAATGTATTACCTTTTCAATAGGCAAAATGTTCCAGTATCTATATATAGGACTCCTTTTAAACGTGTTAATGTTCATCTCAAATACTTTCTGCCAGCTTGTACCTGCATGTGTAATAAAAGATAATGTTTTAAATGTAAAGCAATAGACAAGAGTTTTAAGTAAACTTTATTCACATTTTAAAGAAATAATATTTCTAGCAGATCGAACGATCGGGAAAGACTGTTTTATGACCCAGTAAAACAAATCGATACAATATTTTATTGAAAGAGTTATGAATAAAGGTTACGGATAAAAAATTCATGAGTCGTTAGTTAAAATACAAAAATGAAAGCAATTCCTATAGGCGCCATCTGCTTGAAAAACAATAGTTCATTTAAAGTTAATATATTTAATGTGGCGGGGATAAACCAGTACATGCTGTCGGGCCCCGCTGCTGATATCGAGGGTTGCTTTCTATGCCTTGACCCGAAATTAAAAAAAGGCAACAATTAAAATGGAAAGACTTTATTTACTCACTGTTCACAGAGTGTCTCATATATGACAAACAGTTGCAATTTATATCTTCAATGTTTTCGTTGTAGAACAATTTAAAAATTTTGCACGGTCCATTACAATAGCTAAAGTAACCACACTCTTCATTCATCATACACCGTGCTGCACATTCTATGACGGATGTCGTATTTTCGGTCGCTACACTTGGAGATGTCAAGCATCTTGATGCGGTTGTTTTTCTAAAAAGTTGTTCGATTTTGTTCGATTCACCAGATTTCAAATTCAATATGACGAGAAAAATAATCGTGAAGACTTGCAGGAGACTGGCAATCATATTATATTGATTTGACGTTTTCATTCCTGAAAAATATACATACATAGATACATAGATACATACACACACACACACACACACACACACACACACACACACACACACACATACATATAAGATATAAGTTAGAGGTGTTAAAACCATCTAAGGGATAGATGTATCCAGAGGCACTCCTGGTTATTACCTCGGTATGTATGGTCCTTGTTGTAAGGTATACGGTGGTAGGTAATTTAAAAGGTAAAACTGTGGTTTGATATATATAAAGACGATAAGAAAATGGAGAAATAAATGACAATGAGTAAAACAATTCTTTATTTGTTGTAGTTCGTATTTATGCATTATTAGCGATTTAATTTTTACTTTGAGAAAAAAGAATAAAGATATTTTCAGTTGCGGAAAGAGACCTATTAAAATGGGATTGAATGGGGATTCCACAACGTTGATCAGATGGAATTAAATTATTTAAAAAAGACTATGTGAAGCCAACTCTGATTAATTGTTTTCCTTTTCTTATTTGAACATTAATAATGTTGTTTATTCGTTTCGATTTTGTAAATATTATATAATATTCGTAGATAAGTTTTTGATTTATGGGCGGTAGGGAATTAGTTTTGTGTATTGGGGTTTATTCAGTAATAGGGGCTGGTTTCTGTTCTAATTCTTAACCTGCATTATTATGGGTCTGTTTGTGCGTTGTTCGGAGCTTTCTTATGAGGTAAGGATATAATTGATTTTAATAAGGTGTCTGTTGATCGTATGAAGGGTGTGCTTAGTGAGGTTAGTAAAATTGTTGAATGGAAGAAAAACGTTAATAATTATAATGTAGGTTATTTCTAGTACTGTGGAAACTCATCGAATGACTTTTGATTTTACTGAAGGGGAGTCAGAGATATTTCTGGGTTTGATATGGAATATGGAGCAATAGGGTTTGCAGTGTTATTTATAGCTGAATATGGAAATGTTCTGCCTATGAACTTTGTAAGCAGAGCATTAATTTTACGAGGGGTGCTTTTATCAGGTTAGTGTGGCTGAAGGATATATTTAGTGATTAGGTTATTTAGGGTTAATATATTTTAGTTAAATATAAGAGAAAATATATAAATTTTAGATGCTAGCAATAGCCATTTCAAAAATAAAATATCCAATTTGAATGAGTAGAACTTTTAACGTTTATGAGAGAAAAAGACGAAAAAGAAATCGCCCGTTAAACCTAAAATACGTCCAGTTCTAATATTAGCTGCATTCGAATTGCAAAGGTAAGGGATTAACTCTTGACACTTGTCATTTTGATTAAGGGGAGAAAATGGGATCAAAGATTATGGCCCCCAGATAGCAGAAAGGAAGCTAAAGAAGACATGTTTTGATAGAATATAATTAATCCTAATCATAAAGGCAAGGAATGCCAAAAAGGTTTAGCTAAGCGACAAGTAGCACTAAAATTATAAGGGATTAGTCGTGTTAGATTAAAATTTATAGTCATTAAGTATAATGAGGAGATAAATAGTGAAAACCCTATATTATTTCTAAAAAATGAAGAAGTTGTTTAGTTACTTGTTTCCGCCATCAGACCGAGGTGATGCTGAGGCACGGATTATTGGTAATGAATTAATTGTTAATGAGAAAGTTTAAAATAATAAGTTAATGAAAAATAAAGGAAAAACAGTGTCAAATTATTAAGTTTAAATTTAAGGAGCAGAAATATAAAGAAGAATTACAATTATCGAATGAAAAAAAAACGTTTATTATATTTTGCTTAATTATGGAGATTTTATTTAATTCATCCTATAATAGATTAGTAAGAATAGATGAGTTAAGAGATGTTAAGTACGAAAATAAGTTCTATAAAATTGTCTCTAATCACACCCAAATTTAAACTCTGAGTATATTGCTTTCCTAAATCTTAAATTTATTCTTTATTTTCCAAAACAACCAAGTATTTTGCATGTTGTGAGGTTCTATTTTCTATTTACAGATGAACTGTTTTCTTGCCATGAGCCATGAAACTTTCGTTGAGGTGACAAGAGCGTCGCTGGGGCATACAATGTATTGTAGCTACTTCCAAATCTGCTGGAGCCCATCTTCCTCCAGGTATAACTATAGCCACTTTGTTTCAGAAAGTCACATAGAAAGAAAGTGTGTGTGTGTGTGAGAGAGAGAGAGAGAGAGAGAGAGAGAGAGAGAGAGAGAGAGAGAGAGAGAGAGAGAAGAGAGAGAGAAAGAGAAAGAGACAGAGACAGACAGAAGGGGAGGATCTTGCTTCAACATTGTCGCAGTAAATTATCCCGAAACAAGAAATAGCAAAGTCGACTTCGTCAGGATTTGAACTCAGAATTAACAGTGGAAAACATACGTTCTTCAAGAAAAATTACTTGCTAAGGTTCCCTCAACATAATTTCTTACGCATTTTCTACGACTGGATATTGAAGCTATTGCTAAGTCAATGAAATATATGTGTCATATTTTCGTGTTTGTGAAAACCTTCCACAATGTTGGGATCCAGTCCTGGTATAGATAAATAATATTCTTCTTATTGTAGTCCTGGTATAGATAAATAATATTCTTATTATTGTCGTTGGAATTATTTGTAGAATCAAAAAGAAACAAAAAAATGGTTAGAAGCTTTTAAACTGAAACATGAGATAATGAATTGAGTAATATTTTTAAGGTTGTATAAGTTCATAACATGTAGAAAATGTGTTACACTGTTCAGAAGAAATGCTTTCTTCAACTGTTCCCCGCTTCCACAATTTACAGATTAACTATTCCAATTGTTATAGTTGATATAAAAAATTTCGGTTAGTAGGTTTAAGTAATATTAGTTAACTGGAAATGGTGACTTCCCATGTAGGTACAAAATCACTATTTTCAAAGGCAAAAACATATATAATCGATTGCATCGACTTTGTCTATATTACTTGAAATGTTATTATCCTATTAATTACGAAAGGGATAGGCGCACAAAGACTAAATAGTGGAATTTAGTTAGGGATTGTCTTATCCCTTCATTTAATCTCTTCTATCTAGAAATAAAAACAACTTCTATCAGAAACAGAAAACATTACGAGACGGACAGAGACAGACAGCCAAAAAGAAAACTCGGTGGGATTTCAAATCAGAAGGTGAAAGTAGGTAACTGAATACTGAAGATATTTTATTAGTCGATCCATGTCTTTTAGAAATCTACCATTCTCCATTCCACTCTGGAAATGCGAAATGATAATACCAAATCTAATGTAATGAAAGTAGAAATTGGCGACAGTAATTTCCAACATAGAATCCTAGAAACAATTGTTATTATTTCTCTTATTATCATTAATCCACTTACCTTTAATATTCATGACTGTTCCAGAGTTGCTAAGTAAACTTGAAGATAAGCTGAAATTCGACCAAAAAGAGGTTTCACGGGAACCAATATTTTCTGCCTTTTAATGTTTCGTTCTCCAATTTCGATGAGCGGGCTACTTTTCAAATTTCTTTTACCCTGTAATTCTCAATTTACGATCAAACTTCGGAAACTTCACAGTAAATTTCTTTCGCCCTGGTTTCGAAAATGTTGCTATGTTCTTAAAACGAGAGCGTCATATTTATTCTACCCTTTTAAAGAGAGGAAAATTCAATTTACTTTCCCTCAGGTTCTAGAAATTGTCATCAGTCTATTTCACTTTTCTTGAGCACGTTCTTAAGTCTGTGATATTGTTTCTCTTTTCTCTCCAGAGTAGAAGTAAATTTTAATTTTTACTACCAGCGTTGTTAGTTTTTCGTATGAACGTCCACTTCTAACCACCGATCATTGCAAATAAACTAATCGAACTAGACCACATGTATCTATGCCATTGGTGAACAAAAGAATTATATTTCAACTTCGCAATATATTGATCGCTTTCAATTTGTTTAATTTTTAATGGCGTATTGAATAATTTATAATGAAATCAAAAGAGGTGTGTTAAGCAATAACAGTCAGGAAGTTAAGATTCTGATGAAATTGGGTTATGATTAGGGTTTTAATTTAAAGTTCATGTTCATAATGTTCCCCGGAAAAGGCATGAACGTCACAAATTCACATTTTAATTTGCAAACAAACATTTTGACAGCATTTATTTGAATCCTCTCTTGTGCGTTCGGATCTGGCCAAGGTTACATACAAATATACATTCGATCGATAAAGTTATCGAGTATGTACTAAGGCCGATTTTATTCATCTTAATGTGCCCTACAATTTTAAACAGTTCCAAATCAAAAGAAAAACAAAATTGAGAGACAAATAAGAGATGGTTTAGGGTGCAGTGAGAAAATTTAGAGAAATATATCATTGTAACAGAATACACAGAGCTTGAAATCTTATTGTTGCTGTTGTTGCTGTTGTTGTTAAACTACAGGCTTTTATTGAGTAACTTCTTTTATCAATGAAAGTGCAGGCATAGTCCTCCCGTCTCTTTGTTTTTCCTTGAGCAATAAGGACCATATTATACCATAATATTTTATACTAATAAAATGTCTTCTACAATTGGTTAAGTGAGACATGATAAAGTTGTGATTGTAATTTCTAATACTTTTACCAACAACTTAGGGTTAGTCTTTCTCATGAGCATGTAATATAAAAATGTATGAAGAATAAAGGCTCCGGAACTTACTACATGGCTATATTTGAATGCAGTTCGTTGAAGATTATCATACTCAACGTAGCTTCTAAAAATGACTTACCATTAATTGAAACTTCACCTGTAATTGGAAGACAAACCGTATGCCTTAATGTCAATTACTTTACAAGACATGTAAGGGAGAAAAGTATGAAATTATTAGTTTATTTAAGATTTAATTGTATCATGTAGTAAGATGTGTCTGTAGGTGACAACCAGAGCATGTTTCTATATTATTAGAACTCCTCAACATAGCCGAACCTATTAACTGTTCTGTTTTACTCGTTACATTATGTTAACCTTCATGCAATCTGATGCTTTTGGGGCAGAATGTACCCTAGATAAATTTTCCAGTCATGCATCTTTATATATAATCTGTCCCTTTATTTGAAGTGTATCATTTCAGCATTGTAATATGAAGCGTCTTTGAGTTGAGAAACATATGGATCTCTTTATTGATACTGGTTTTGTAGGGAATGCCCAGTTATTACAACGCGCATAATATCTGGTTGTCATAAAGAAGTATTCAGTTATTTTAGAGACTAGCATTAATGATGGTTGTAGTTGCTAAGCTCTAAATAATTCTGAAAGCATACTAAACACTGAGAAGAATTACGTTGTGTGTGCTTAGGTGTACGTTGAAAGCTATTTGGCTAAACTTCCTTGCTGATTGATCGTCCACAGTTGTTCACGAGCAGTGGAAAATTATTGATGAGTGATAGTGTTGTTTGAATAAGATTACGATGACAAGTTTCCATTGGAAAATATTTTGGCAGATATTCATAGCCATATGTTATTGATATGTGTTGTCAGTCGACGTAAACTATGTAAGAGTGGAGCATGGGTCAGTTGAATAAGAATGAATTTCTATTGAAAATTGCAGTGGGGTTAGCATGGTGTGTGTGTATTTAGCTGTGTATGTATATGAATCAATTTATCTAACCATTTATCTTATAATCTGTTCCCTCCTCTCTGTTTTCGGATCTGGAATTAAATGGTGTAGTAGAATGGCAGACTACCCTCTTCGGATTGAGCAGCTGTTTCGTGGATTTTGGCATCTATCCCGTTGAAATATTCTGCACTAGCCAGATTAATTCTGATCTCGACAGACAAATGGAATGCAGCTCTTGATTTTATTTTTCATCTTTTCTTTCTTTTTCCGTTTTTATTCCTCTCTTGTTTTCTCGCTCTACTTTTTGAATCAACCCTCTTCCCATTTTTCCTCCATTTTGTTCCTTTCGGGATTTTATCCCTAATTTTGATAACGACTTTACCTAGCATAAAATAATTCAGAAACCAATTGGTCCGGGAAAGAGATAGTAAAAGTTTTTATTTTTCATTTCGTTCTTTCGGGATTTATCTCTAATTTTGTGGTTCTAGAACCTAGCTGTTCTTTCTAGCGTAAGGAATCCCATGAGTGTATTCTCTCATGTATTTAAATATACACTGTACCTTATGAGTAATTCATAGTCTTTGGACTAAACTTTTATACGCTAGGTCACTTGGAGGTGAACATTTTATTAATTTACATTTCCTATTGATATGATTAAGTATACATACATACATACATACATACATACATACATACATATATATATATATATATATATATATATATATATATATATATATATATATATATATTTGCCGAGCCGCTAATTTACGGGACGTAGACACGCCAACGTCGGTTGTCAAGCGATGGTGGTGGTGGTGGGGGGGACAAACACAGACACACAAATCTCGCAAATGAATGTCATATATGGACGGGGGTAAAATGTGGTTTACCCTCAATTGATACGGCAAATTTCTTATCTGTCGTATATATATACAAATATATGCAGCCCCTTATTCTTTACAGATGCTAAAAAATTATTTTAAACGTTAAGTTTATATTTTGAAATGTAATGAGATAATCATCATCGACATTGTGAGTGCAAATAAACTGTTGGTATAATTCCATATTTAAAAGTTAACTAGATTATAATGCAGGCGGAAAATATGGCTACTTAAGCGTGTAAAATATTTATGCTACAACTGCTTAGAAGAAGATACAAAATATACCTGTAACAAATCAATCAGCAATGGTTATCTATTGATTGTAATTATTAATTTTTTTCATTAGCTTAATATTATTAATTGAGCAGTCTATGTCTCAACGTTTACAGTGTTACGTGGACATTACTTGTTTGAACTTGTTACTCTCATATATTCATGAGCATCTTTCCCTATTCTTTATATTCTCTTTATATGGGAGTTGATCAAGGACGTGTCAGATTTATCATTATTCTTTGTCAAACGATCTTTAATGAAAATTCATGCATATACATATACCTACATACATAGTTACATAGTAAGAAAGGTATATATATATATATATATATATATATATATATATATATATATATATATATATATATATATATATATATATATATATATATATATATATATATATATATATGTAGTCAATTTAGTGACATTTGTACTCGTGCCTTTTAGTTTTTAAATTGCAGATAGCCACATTAATAAGTCATAATTTTCACTTTACCAGTTTAACGAATCAGTAAATTATTCTTGCAGTATTTTTCATAAACTGACAAGGCGAGTTCCATTCAACCCCAGGCAATGGAGGAAACGTCACTGATGAGGATTAACTCTATCCGAAAACTTGAAGATTTGACACTCCCCGCTTACTTGAAGGAAGGTTGGTTTCGCTTCACAGTCAGTAGATAAGTACTTTTCCGTGGCTGATTAGCACCCTTAGTCGCTTTTGTAGCTTTTATACATACCATTTAAAACATCCTTGTAAGCTGCTCTCGAGTTTAAAACGATGTTTTAAATGATTAAGTAATAGATTATTATGAATGTGTAGAGAAGTCCGCTAACTTAACGCTGCCTCCAGCATTATGAGTTTTAAAACAGACATGCAACTCCAAAAAGTTTTGCCAGATATATTTTTATTTACTAAAATTATTACATCTTAATGGAACAGAAATGGCTAGAAAATATTCAAAATATTCATATGTGTCTCAACAAACTCAGCGAGTTGAAAATACAATTTCTGAAACAATTTTAATAAAATGTCTTTGGAAAATAAATCATTCACTTAAGTTTACGAATATGAAAGAATGTGTAATTTAATTTATGGATAACCAAGATTCAACTAAGTAATGTGGATGTGTGCATACGTACGTAGATTGAATGATATGCACCGATGGAGTAGTAGACAAAGAAAAAGTTCACTGGTTTGCTTACAGCTAGCATGTAAGAAAGGCAGACGATAAATTTAGTCGTTTAGAATGTAACAAAAGAGTAAAAATAGCGTTTAAAAATGAGAGCAAAAATACGGTGCGTGTGAACAAGAACTTTATTTAAAATTCCTGTTTGGATTATAATATTCAAAAGAAAAAAAAATATGCAAATGCAGTTATGCAAATGCAGTTATATAACAAAACTTCACTGCTCCAAAGTGTTTTTTGTCGTCAAACATAATTGATATACATAATTGTCCAAAACAGAAATGTGTAGCTCG